>NC_135312.1:21535649-21795649 GCF_048772815.1 Callospermophilus lateralis
ACTGACAACTTCTCAAACTCTTCATCCTCTGTGACAGGTTATGATTTTTTCCCTTGAGACTTATACACAGTATAAATGCGAGTCAGCTGGTGTTTCACATACCTACCAGGATATCTCTATTAAAAACTTATTATTAATTTATCAGCCATTCAGAATATCACACCTACTCCATGACTAAAATATATATGTAAATATTTAATGCAAATATCAGGAAACTCTTTCAGTGTCCTTAAATCTAAATCAAGTATTATCTAAATTATAACTTTTCATTTAGAAATAGGATGGAAATGAAATGGAAATGTTTGATGAGCCTAAGTTAAGAAATAAAATTTCACGTTGGTACTTTTATAAAAATCTATTTGAATCCATGGTAGAAATTTAACTTTTTTTCCACTTTATTTTCTACCATAATTTATTTATAGTCCAAGTTGAATTATCCATCCTTTGCAACTTGGAAAGCTCTCCACTTTTGCATGGTAGGAATATTATTTCTTGGTAGGAGCTGGATGAATATTATGTTACTTTGGATTTTTGAGTGAGATCTTATAATAACATTACTGATGACACCAATTTTCAACTACCCATATAAATGTTAAATGGGTTAATATCGAAGATGGGAATATATATATATATATATATATATATATATATATCTCCAATTTTTTGTTTCTGCTTGCTTTTTTTAAAGGAAAGATTCTAGCAAAAGGGAAATGATTGATCAAATAATGCTTTTTCTCTTCCTGAATCTATAAGTAAAGGTGCTAATGAGAACTGTGGGGGAGTGAGCCTCTAAAATAGAGTCAGGAATATGGTATGAGCCAAGAAGAATGGCAATTGGAAAAAGTTCTAAGCAGAGACATTTTAAACTGCAATTGAATTAGAAAAATCTAAAACTGTTTGCAACAAAAAATTGTAATACACAAAGATTTTTGAGTAGATATGCAGAAAAAGTAAAAAGGAATGATGTCAACTGCATGCAATATATTTATGACTTTAGCCAATATTATTCTCAACTAAGCACTTGGTTTTAATATGAAGTCATGGTTATAATATTGGACTTAACATCTGCCTGTCTGACTGATTATTTATAAGAGTAATTATTAAAATAATTAAGAGAAAATACATATATTTTTATCCTACAAAACTAAACAACAATCAAAGCAATCAACATGTTAATAGGTGTTTATTTTTAAATAGTCTATATAAATAACAAAAAACTTCAATACTGATTTTACAATGATTTTTCAGAAAGATGAAATAATCAAATATAAGAGATATCAAAAATTTATTCTTAAATCTTTATACTATGATTAAAACACATTATGAAAATGACCAAGAAACAATGACAAAATGCTACAAATACATGGAATTCGGACACTCAGTAAAAGCAGTGGATATATTTTGTACAATGCAAATAGTTATCATTTAAAAAAAAATGTCCTGCTTATTCTAATGTTTTATGTGTTTGAAATCAATTGTAAACTAGTTTAAGATCAATCCAACTTCATGAAAATCATGAAGTCTAGGAGAGAATACAAAGTTATCTCAAGGTTGATGTACTTTTAAAAAAAAATGTATAGCAAAATACTAAGTATGACTACACAATGAAGAATAGAAACAACATTTCAAGACAAATAGCTAAGTATAATACCACAGGTTAATTTTCTCTCCTTATTAAACTCTATTTGTTTCTCTATGATCCATCAGGACTTTATCCCTGTGATCTAGCAATTAGTTACATCCCCAGAGGTTTGTTTTGTTTCATTTTTTTTTTTTGTTCCATTCTGTTTTGTTTTAAATCCTTAGAGTTGCCTGCCCTTTATAATCATGACTTTTGTATATTGGTTAATGACACCATCAGAAATCAGCCATCCAATAAAGAAATCTGAAAAATATATTTGGCTTCTTATTCTTCTATAACTCAGTTCTAATCTATCATTTTATTCTTTTTAGTTTTGCTTGAATATATCTCTTTCCCCACAAATATTATTTTAGGCCCATGTTTATTTTCAATAAGAAATTCATTACAGAAGTCAAATGTCTCAATTCTGCATGAAATCTATACATTTAATGGCTACCAGAATTAACTATATCTGGATATCTGGATACTCAATATGTTTCAAAATAAATCCACAATGTATCTTCCCTTTATATGCTATCTCCTATTCTATTCTTCACTCTTCTAAAGTCATCCTAGTCTACCTAGTTATTCAAGCTAGTGATCCAGGAACAGTGACATGTTCTAGTCACCTTTTTTTACTGATTCTAGAGAGCCAATTGTTTTCTCTTCTCAATTTTATATTCAGTGACATCATAGTAGTACCGGGAAATCTTATCTCCTAGGAGTATTTATATCACATAAATTAGTAAGTGCTATAATTTGACCCTTTTGGATTTCTTTCTTATTTTTCAAATGGCCAGTTATATCGCTGTTAGGGGCATCCTCCAGGGTTCTCATTCTTCTTTTCAAATTCATTGTAAAGATGTCTGATTTTAAAGAGTTCAACTTATGTCTTTTTATTCTTTTCATTCTGATGTACCATTTATACTGAAGATGCATCATTTAAATAATTTCCTTAAAATTTTTACCTATTCTTTCCTGGAATGTTTCTGCAACAGTGTTACCAATGTGAGCAATTGTATAATGAAAATCTGATCACAGAATTCTATCTGATATTTGCAGAAACTCCAAAATACTGGAATGTAAAAAGTAAATTCCTAAACATACTGGGGATAGCTATTTGTGTCTTTGTGGTCTCCTGAAATCTTCTTCCCAATGTATCAGATATCCAAATGACAGTCCTACTGAGCAATTTGCAACTCTCTCAGATTCAATTTTTTTTCATGTAGCCCCAAATATTTTTTCTTCCTTCATTACTTATTTTGCAAGTTCCAAATGCTCAGTGTGTCTAAAATTCCACTGTAAAATTCATCTGGCAAACCATCACAAGTTCTTTCAGATATATTCCTTTCCTTATAAACAAATAGAACTTGTCTTATAAATAGAACTTCTATTACTACCTATAAATGCTTTTGTAACTTAAACACACACATAGGTACACTTGTAACTTAAACACACACATAGGTACACTTTTCATTCACTTTTGTATTCCTGGGAACTGACCTAACATTGGTGACTCATTGATCCACAGCAGTTGCTTAACTGACATGAAAAAAAAATGAAAGTATTTCCACAAACGATTAAAAAATAAGCTTCAAATGAGAATCCCTTTTCCTCCTGTTTCACTTCAACTCAAGCCAGAGTTTTTTTCTGAGTATCTATTTTGTTCCAGGGACTGTGTATATTGATTTTAGATCCTTCATTCTGTGTCTGCTTGTAGTATTATTATGTGATTAGAACAGTCAATATTTGCAATGCATGTGTGTGCATGTGACTTTCTTCTAAGAATATGGAAACAGGTTTTACAAGTAAAAGTATCTGTTCAGTTTTAAAATAATCTCAAAGTTTGATGGAGCAGATAATATGTCAATGTATTTGGGAATTAGGGCGCTAATATATTGACTACTGACATCTATCTATCATCTATCTATCTATCTATCTATCTATCTATCTATCTATCTATCAATCTATCTTTCCAAGGAGAATTCTGACATTGTGCACATATGTGGGTATTTATTTAATTCTAAAGGAAATAGTGAAGGACACAGGATCTAAACCCACATGGTCTGGCTCCAGTGTCTTTGCTTTTACTGTCATCTACTCTTTTCTTTTTTAAGTAATTTTTTTAAAAAAAAATTAGTTATACATGGACACAATATATTTATTTGTTTATTTATTTTTATGTAGTGCTGAGGATCGAACCCAGGTCTCATACATGAGAGGTGAGTGCTCTACCGCTGAGCCACAAGGCCAGCCCTTTTTTCAATTAGTTTTTTTTAAAATGAATGACAGCAAAATGCACTTCAATTCTTATTACACATATACAGAACAATTTTTCATATCTCTGATTGTATATAAAGTATGTTCAGACCAATTCATGTCTTCATACATGTACTTTGGATAATGATGTCGATCACATTCCACCATCCTTGCTAACCCCCACCCCTATCTAGAATTTGTATATTCCTCCCATGCTTCCCCTCCCTACCCCACTATGAATCAGCCTCCTTATATCAGAGAAAACATTTGGCATTTGTTTTTTTGGGATTGGCTAACTTCACTTAGCATTATCTTCTCCAACGCCATCCATTTACCCGCAAATGCCATGATTTTATAAGCATATCAATAAATGGGCCAAGGACCTGAATAGACAATTTTCAGAAGAGGATATACAATCATTCAATCAACAAATATATGAAAAAAAATGTTCATCATCTGTAGCAATTAGAGAAAATGCAAATAAAAACTATTCTAAGATATCATCTCACTCCAGTCAGAATGGCAGCTATTATGAAGACAAACAACAATAAGTGTTGGTGAGGATGTGGGGGAAAATGGTTCACTCATACATTGCTGGTGGGACTGTGAATTGGTGCAGCCAATATGCAAAGCAGTATGGAGATTACTTGGTAAACTGGGAATGGAACCACCACTTGATCCAGCTATCCCTTTCCTCAGTCTATACTCTAAGAAATTAAAAACAGCATGCTACAGGGACACAGCCACATCAATGCTTATAGTAACACAATTCACAATACCTAAACTGTGGAACCAATCTGGATGCCCTTCAGTAGATGAATGAATAAAATTAGTGGCATATATACACAATGGAATATTACTCAGCAATAAAATAGAATAAAATCATGGCATTTGTTATCTACTCTTTCAACTTAGAAATTGATAAAATAGCACAAGCATTAGAAAATAGGATTATATAAATTGTTTTTTTTAAATTTTAACTTATTTTTCCATATTAGAGATATACAACTTTTTTTTCCATATTACAGGAATAAAATCAATACTTGTTTGGGTTAGATAAAGCACCATGATACCAAAATCTACTCTTATTCCTACTGGTGGGTAAGGGAGTATATTAGAAAATACTGTAGGGACTATAAGTAATTATTTTTCATCAACTTTATAAAGTCATTATTGTCAGATTAAAGTAGATGTTACTGAATGTTAAGTAAAATAATTGAATAAAAAGAAAACATGAGGAAAGTTTTAATTTATAACATTATTTCTATCTCATACAATCTGAATAAAATCAACTCTTTGAGGAAAAAATGATTTTCTTTGTAAATTATCCATGAACCATTTCTTTAAATCAGGAATGTTTTATTTTAAAAATACTATAAATATATTTTGAATGCACTATTTAAACATGGGAATTTTGCTGATTTTACATTTGAAATAAAGCACAAGCTCATGCAAAGTATTAATTGATTTATAGCTTGCTCAGTTGACTCTGATTTCATAGAGTGCAAATGTACTTACAGTAAGTATTATGACCTCCCTGGGGAAAGTTCACAAGCAGCGCTGAGCAAAACAGCTTCTGGAGAAATATTAACCAATTTCTATCTGGCATTTAATATATTTGGGTGGGGGGAGCTTTTGTTTTGCACAGAGTTTTACTATTTTTGCTATCATGAAGGATTTTAGCTGGGCATATAATATTTTCATGCTATGGAAAAATATGAATAAATAGGACTGGAAAATATTGAGCTCTGTGCACAGAAAAGAAAAGAAAAAAGACAGGCATCTGACCAAATCCCATCTATATCCCACATCTGTCTCTGTTTCCCCTACGTGCTGAACCACCAAGTTCCCTCACTGACTCTCCTCTGTCCAGTTCACCATCCCTCAGCTCGCTGGGCTGAAAAGATAAGGACCCATTTCCTTGGGGGAATCAGTTCTTGTAACAGTTAATCGACCGCTAAGTGCTGAAGCACCCAAGGAAAGGCAGCTGTACATCTGGAAAGAACAATCTGCCTCGCAAGAGGCATGGCTTCCCAGAGATGCTAGGAAGTTTATTGATTTCAAGAGAATTGAAATCTTGGACATACGTGCTGTTTTCTCAGAGGTGTTTATCAGAGCACTATGACCTTTCTGGGCTCTGTGTCTCTGCAAGAGAGGGACTGCCACAGCTTGAATGCTGTGCTGGGATAACAAATATCACACAGGAGATTTAATAAGAATTATTGAAGGCTCGATACTTTGAATTGAGGATAGGAAAATTCCCGTGTCTAGAGTATGCCTTAGAGTAAATTCATTTACTTTATCTTGTTGATATTTTGTGTGTGATCTTGATGCTTTACTTTAGAGTTGTTTTCTATATCTTTGTGTAAAATCATTAGGGTTTTTAAAAGCTTTTTTTTATATTTTAACAATTCTGAATCCAAAATTGATCATTTCTTGTGCTAACTTATTAGGAATGAGGGGATAGAATGGTGAGGTGGACTTTGTCCTTAAAGCAGATTATGCCCAGGCTCTAGGAGAAGTTATTTTGGAAAACACATTTTTACCAGAAGTAAAATCATATAATTACCATTTTGAGTGCTGCTAGAGGTTTGATGACTCTTAAGGCAAAGTCATACACATTTTGTTGTTGTTGTTGTTGCCTTATGGTTCCTGGGTTTCTTTCTCTTTTCCCTCCATATAGGATCATATGATTTTGCCATATATAAACTCACAAATCTTAGGAACAATATTTAATCTCATTTCCCATCTGTGGTAGAAAGGGGGACCAGGAATATGGGGTGATTCTAGACAGAGAAAAGTATATTATGTATTAACATGTAGCATTAAACAATGGAAAAACATTATATGTCATAAATAAGACAGGCTCTACAATAAAAATTGGATTTGGTTTTGATCCCCTTTTGCTTTGCAGCTTATTTGGAATATGTGACATTTGGCTATCTGTCTCAGCTCTTTGTACCAGTAGTCATATATTCAACCCTGTGATTTAAAACTGAGCCTTTCAATCAAGATTTCAAGAAAATATGTGGAAACTTAAAAGAAGAATTCTTAACAACAAAGGAAATGTTCTCTTCAGACTTTGTTCCTTTTGCTTTTATCCAACCTAATTCGGAGTTCCAATTCTAGCCACTGGTTTGGGGAACTTTAATAAGGTTACTTTTATTTTCTAAAATTATTTATTTTTTTAGCTCTAGATGGAGATCATGCCTTTATTTTATTTGTTTATTTATATGTCATGCTAAGGATAGAACCCAGTGCCTCATGAGTGCTAGTCAAGCGCTCTGCCACTGAGCTACAGCCCAGTCCCAAGGTTCCTTTTCTTTCCTAATATTTTGGTTGAACCAATGTGTGATTAAATTGCTCTTTATTTTCCTTTTATAGTAGATGTTGAGTCTTTGGATGCCCATTTGTGTGTGTATGTATGTGTATTTTTCTTGTTTTTACTTCTAGAGCAATGCAGGGAAACATATTCATATGGTTCCACTGTTAAACTCTTTCTACAATTTCTTTTTTTTTTTGTCAATTATGGATTGATAGCTTGATAATGTTTAATTTTGAACACTGCTTTATTTTTATGGAAGAAAATGTGACTCTACCAGAAACATATATGACATTTCCAACATTTGTTTTCAACTTAACTAAATTTCCAGCAGTTCTAGGGCTTGAGTCTTCTGTTAGTGTCTTAGAAAGGAATGGCTTTCTAAATGCTGATGAGCAAACTTGTGAGTATCATGTGAGGTAATTTATTCATTTTGGGTTTTTTTGCTTATCTCTTCATCAATTGTGTTCTACATTTTCATTTTATGATTGAAAAGTGTCCTGTCATGTGAACCAAAGCATAAATTAAGTCATGTTATGCTGTTTAATATTAAGGACACATTATGCTTTTTCCTTAGACAAATATAACTGTGAAACATAAGTTTATAGAATGATCTTTGCATATGTCTACAATTAGTTTATTATGATAATTTCTAATAAATGAAATTGATTTTATTTATAAAAACTTTTTTCCTAAGGATTATTTTATTATTTGCAATGTCTTAAAGTCTAGTGTCTTTTTAAGTATACATTTTAAATTTCTTTGAGTCTAAAATTTGTTATAAAAATAATTTTCAAAGCAGCTCGAAGTTCATAATGAAATTGCACAGAAAATACTCAGAGTTCCCATAAGAACCTGGAGAGGTTTAACACCCTCTCGTAGATATCCTTTCCCAGAGTGACACCTTTATTATAATTCATTGATCTTCATTGATGTGTCACTACCAAAGTACTTTAGAACTTATCTTTTTTTGTGTGCTGTACATTCTGTAGATAGGGAAAACTGTATAATGGCATGTATCTACTGTTACAGTATTGTACAGAATAGTTTCATGTCCTAAAACTTCCCTATGCTCTATGCGTACCTTCTACCACTCCAAAACCTAACAACCATACATCTTTGCAGTCTAAAAGTTGTTCTTTTTTCTGGAATGTCCTGTAGTTGGAATCATGCAGGGTTATGTCTTCTTCACACTGATTTCTTTAACTCGGTAATATGGATTTTAGGTTCCTCTCTTTTTATGAATTGATAGCTCATTTCTGTTACAGATTGAATAATATCTTGTCATCTGTATGCACAGTGTTTATTGATTCATTAATCTGTTTTAGTTATCTTTGCTTAACTGTGATCAATTTACCTGGAAAAAAAATCTTAGAAGAGGAAACATACCTCTTAATGAAAGTATTGGGATTTTAATAGTGCCAAATTCGTATTGAGCTTTATCCTACATCTTCCATTTTTTTCTTATGTTTATGGCCCTGAAACATATCTAACTCACCTTTTGATTGTATGGATTTTTAATTGTATGTCCTAAATTTTTAAGATTTTAATATGAGAAGAAAGCAGTTCTCTAAAATTTGCTTTATTCTTGAAATATTTTAATGTTAAGGCAAAAATGTCAATTTAAATATCTACTTAATTTATCTTTCAATTCATTGTAAAATTTGTATTAAAACTCCTAAACATATATAATGTATCTAGTACTCAAGAATACTTTCACAATCTTTTCTTTAAAAATTATTTTTCCTTTCAGTTACTTTGAATGCTTTTGTAAGTCTTCTTATCATTGCTGTGGCCTGAATATGTTCCCCCAAAATTTATATATCAAAACTCAATTGCCCATGTGACATTATTTATATGTGAAGGCTTTGGGAAGTGATTAGGTCATTGTGAATTATATTAATGCGCTTAAACAAAACAAAACAAAAAAGAGCCAGGTGCCATGGCATTTTCCTATAATCTCAATGGCTCTGGAGACTGGGGAAGGAAATCCAGGAATTCAACACCAGCCACAACAACTTATCAAGACACTAAGCAACTCAGTGAGACCATGTCTCTACATAATACACCAAAAAGGGCTGGGGATGGGGCTCAGTGGTTGAGTGCCCCTGGGTTCAATCCCCAGTAGAAAAAGAAAAAAAGAAAGAAAGAAAGAAAGAAAGAAAGAAAGAAAGAAAGAAAGAAAGAAAGAAAGAAAGAAAGAAAGAAGGAAGGAAGGAAGGAAGGAAGGAAGGAAGGAAGGAAGGAAGGAAGGAAGGAAGGAAAGAAAGAGGCTTCACATAGTTCTTGTCTCTTTTGTCCTTCTGCCTTCTACCATTTGAGGACACAATAACAATGTGTCACCTTGGCAGCAGAAAGTCAGTCTTTACAAGGTACCAAATTTCCCAACATTTAATCTTGAACTCCCCAAGCTCAAAAATGGTAAGAAATTAAATTTATACTGTTTATAAATTGTCCAGTTTGCAGTTCTTTGTTATAGCAGCATGTGAATTCTTATGGATAGAAGAGACAAAGGAAGAGAATAGAATGGAACAGATTACAACAAAAATTAATATAACAGATATATGACAATAAAAATATAATGAAAATAAATGAGAGTATATCAGATAATAAAGTCTAGTATGAGTTTATGAAACATTCCAATGAGATGCATATCCATATTTTTAAAGTGGTATGAGGTCTCCACCAAGTAGAACTTAGGATAAATTTTAGTGAGCAACTAGTTTGCTAAAGCCTGCTCTTTGGGGGAAAGTACCTGGCAGGGGAAAGAAGAAGAAAGGAAAAACAAGGTGCATCAGAAGGAAGGTGGAGATTTCAAGGTACAGTGAAATCTCAACAAAAACCCAGACCTATCTAGCATCCAGCACTGAAGATTTGATGTTTCTCCAAGGACAGTACTGAGCACTGGAAAGGGAATTGGGTCATGATACTCCCTGTGCTCTATATTAATCAGTTTCTGGATACAGAATGCTGCTATGGCTTACATTTAAAATATCCCCCCAACTCCTTGTGTTAAATGTCTGGCTGCCAGACTGTGTTTCTGTTGAGAGCTGGTGGAATCTTTAGGAAGTTGGGCTAGAAAGAAATTAGGTCATTTAGGTGTGTCCACAAGGGGAAGCTGGGATGCTGGTCCATCCCCCTACTTCCTTTCACTTTCCAGGTACCATGAGGTGAGCAGTTTAGCTCCACCATGTGCCCTATACCATCATGACCTGCCTCACCATGGGCCTCAAACAATGGAGCCCAACAGCCATGGACTAGAATCTTTGAAACCATGAGCTAAAATAAATCTGTCCACCTTTTAACTTGCTTATGCCATGTATTTAAGGAGTACAGATATTTGATATTCATCTGCTTGCAGCACACCCAGGAGGCCCTTCATTCCTGAAGGGAGATCTTAGTGGTCTATCATAACATTCACCTCATCCTGTGACAATTCTAAAAAATTCACTTTTCAGATTTGTCACATATTGAAGGGTGTTGCTGAAACTTCATGTCTACCTGACTCAACATAATGTGATCTTAATTCACAGGAGGTTAAGATAAGGATTTAGAGTCTAAATACCTAGGACTTTAAATCTAGTGAGGACAATCTCATAAGAGACAGGAAATGACACACAGAGATACAAGGAAGAAGGTCTTGTGGTGACAAGGCAGAGACATAAGTGACACCAACAGCCAAGGAAAGCCTGCAGTCAGTCTCCAGAACTACAGGAGATCAGGAAGGGTTTTCCCCAAGAGCTCCTGGAGGGAGGGACTGAGCCTGCCACACCTGGAGTCTGGTCATTCTTCTGCAAGCTTTGGAGAGAGTAAATTTCTGTTGTTCTAAGTAGCTAACTCCATAGTGATTTGTTATGGCAGCCTTAGGAAACTAATACACCCATTTTTATCAATTTTAGGCTTCACAATCTTATACAGAGGTTAGCCATTATCCATAACTCTAAGGACAAAAAAAAAAATTCGTTAAAATAATTGAATCTGACCATGGAAAATAAGTTTCTTTCCCAACATTAAACTTAGATGTATTAGACTACATAAATAATTATTCTATATTTAACATATTTTAAAATTTAAAGTAGCCTTTAGTAAAAAATGTGAATAAGCTGTCAGCTATAAAATAGTCTATTGGCTCTTGATTTTGAGAAATTAAGCTTTGCACAAAGGAGGAAACCACTAATCTCAAATCCTTGGCACAAGTGAAATTTCATCGCTCATACCACAAAATCCTAAAAAAACCCAAAACTATACCTTAACCAGAGTCTCCTAGAATGTCTTACACATGATATTACTTAACCAATGCTTGTTGAAGCAAAGAAGAAAAAGAGGGAGGAAGTAGAAAAAAATAAAAAGAAATAAGTAAGAGTAAAGGAGGAGAAAAAGGAAGAAAACAATGGAGAACATATTTTATAATTGTAAAGAATGCCTTTTATATTCCTGTATTGTTAGAGAATGTTGCTGAGAACTGGCCATAGTAAAAACACAAAAATAAATATTAATCAAAATCTTGCAGAACAGTACATTTTACTAATACTTTGCTTTTTAGATTCCCACTACTAGTCCACAAGGCTGTTTCAAGAGAAGTGATCAATTCCCATCACCCACACAAAACTGACAATATTAGCAATAGGAGATGATTGTTCCAAATACAGTATATGTTTCAGGCTGAAGTTAAATTATTAAATCATCATCATCATCGTGATGAATTTATACAGTGATAAATAATATCCTCACTGATACCTTCTCAGGCATAAGTGGGCGAAATAACATGTGCAAAGGATCTGCACAAGTTGAGCTCAGGTGAAACTTATTCCGTTGCCAGGAATGATTACCTCCCTCATAACAATTCACCTTCTCTTTTTTGAAGACTCTTGGGTATGATTCTCTGCTTTTGCACTGCACTAACTCACATGGCTTTAACATGACTGAAGTCACAGTGAAAAGAACTCTGCAAACACATAAAGATTTTTTGTTTGCATGTGGAAAATTTCTTCTCCTGGGACAAAAACCACAGATGCGCAAATGCTCAGAGTACTTCAGCTTCTCCCAGGAGGGTTGGCTCAGACTCCTGAAGGCATTCCCAGGGTAGGGGGTTTTGAAAGTAATGCTTTTACCTTATGCTTTTGCTCACACTGCAGCTTTAAGCTCCATTTTCTGTCCTGTCTACTTATTTGTCTGCCCTGCCAGGTAAGTAAGTGATACTTCTATGGTAGTTGCATACTTCTAAATCCTAATTTGTATGATATTAATCTCAAATGGCTGTCACAATTGTCTAAATGAACTATTGCCTCACAATGAGCAAAAGGAATATCCACATTAACCAGTACCCAGAATTCTACCCACTACATCATGTAGTCCTTTTTCAGAATATATATCTCAACTCTGTCCTTACCCACGTGCTGACAAAGATAAGGAGAACTAGGTACAGGTACCTCTGCTCCCTGTTGTATAAGGGTAAACAATATGTGGGATACAGATGTTGCTGAGATTAATTCTTTGTATGAAGAAACAAGATACAGAAACAACCAAATAAATACCTTCACTGAAAAACTGGAGAAAGATTATTTAATTTTATGGAATAATCCAAACATATTATTGGAACACCAGAAGTCCAACATCATGATCCTCAGTAGGCATAATGACAGGTCAGGTTTCTCCTCAGTGGGCCAATATCTAGAACAATCCTCTAAAGCTGTTGTTACTAAAGCAGTTCATCGAAGCCTGTAATATTTAAGTTGCCTGAGACATTTTCTGCCACAGTCTGGCTGCAGCAAAATAACTGGGGGGTGACGAACAACTTGTGTACATTGATACAGCAGGAGTGGGAGCCGTTTATTGTAGGATAGGAGTGGTATATATACATTCCACACAGCTTATCTTAATTAACATAAACTAGATACAGCAGTCAACCAATAAGGAATCTCCACACTTAATGGCTCGCTAGCGTTACTTCACAAACCACTCCCTCTGGCAAAATGCCAGGCGCCATTCTGACTTGTTTATAGACTCTAACAATTTTCCTATGCAAACCAGCTAAGAACCATATACCAATGCCTATTCTACCATATTGCAGGACCAATTGCAGTTTCTTTTATAGTTGAAGCTGTGATACTTCCTTCAGAAGGCCACTGGAATTCTATTACGATTTAATCTCCATGAGATTACATAAGTGGTCTATTTAGTTAACTACTGTATCTTCAGGCAATTGAGTGGCACTTGACAGGTCATAGGAAGTTAATACATTTGTGCTGAAGGAATGACATTTGTTAGGACTTAAAGGTACTTATACAAAAGTACTTAGACATAGCTTGCTACAAATTTGGGTAATTGATAATTATCTTGAAATGCATACTTTGGATATTTGGCTCATCCTTTAGAACAGACTACAACAATATTCACAAGAAAATATGAATAAGGGAGATATTATATTTTCATGATTCAATATGAGATACTACAAATTTTTTTGCTGAGTATAATGATCGTAGGAAAAGCAATTATTATGGTCTCTGTTATACCATAGCTTATATCATAATTAGGAAGACAATAATACAACATGTAAAACAATAGCATAAAGACTATTAAAACAGATAGTATGATAGTTGATAGTAAGTATTTCAATATTTATTATTCTATTATTCCTTTTAGAAATAAGTGACTGTACTTCAACTAACTTAACGTTATTCAGAAAGAAAAATAAAGCCCTCTAATTCTTCATAAATCATTTTCTTGCCAATACCACTCCCCAGTTATATATCATCTCTTCCATCTTTTTTTTGAACTGCTAAATCCTGAAAGCCTAGTACTTGCTCATTCCACTCTCAACCTCACCTCCCATGATTCCCTCACTTCTCCATTTTTCTCTGCTCAGTCATGATTTCATAGTGTCTCCATTAAGGGTTTCTTTTCACATCCTGGTTATCATTCTGTAACATTTAACGGCCTTGACCACTGAGTCATGGAAATCGTCCATACGCAAGTTTTCCAAGAGCAGATTATGTTCTAATTCATCTGCTTCTCTGAGTTCACTTCCCCTTCCACGGGTTCCTTTCCCTTGTCTGGTGTCTCCTGGAAGTATTTCTGCCTGTACAATCATCAGGAGAAATAACTCCATCCTTTCCTCAACTTGAAATGACCCCCATCACACCCTCTTGAACATTCTCCTTATTTAATTGAGGAGTCTGGTGAGGTGTTGGTTCACTCATTTTTCTTATCCCTCATCATCTAACTCCAAATCATCTGTAAAACTGAAAAATAAAACTCTTTGAGTGAAAGGATTCCTGAGCCACCCAATCAGAGATAGAAAGAAGAAAAGAGTGGAGAGAAAAAAAAATCAGTAAATAAGAAAGAAAATGAAAGAAAGCTCTCTGTACAAGAAGAATTATATGATCTGTCCTCTGAATGCTCTGGAGTACGTTTTTGCATGTTTTGTAAAAGTGTAAGAATAAAAAGCAACTACTCATTATGATTTCTGTGACATTTTATCTGTGCAAATTGCCCCCAAAGTTACTGTCTTTAAGGGGTTAAAATAAACTCTACTATCCACTGTAAGTTGAAGTAAATATTTTCAAAAGAAATCAGATATAGATATACTTAATGCTTGCAGCAGTTATGCTCCTTACTCTAAAGGGAACCCTTCATTCCTCCGTAATTTGTACCTATTTTATTAGTTTTATAAATGCATAATTAAGTTTTTGTTCACAGAAAAGCAATATCTAGTGAATCTGGTTTTTGATTTGGTATGAAAGAAGAATCTGGTCTGTGTTCTTCATCTGGTACTTTTCCTTATGCCTGAGATTTTGTCTGATGCACAGTCGATCTGCCCTGCTTTACTGTCAAGATGTCCCTTCTCCCTAGCCTGCCTTGCCCGTATCAGCATTTGCCCTCACTTCAGGTCACTCTGTGTTCATCAGGGCTCAGCTATTACCCTACGTGACCCTGGCTTGACTATACTGAGCTTCCACTGAGTAACGCACAGCTTTTCTCCCTCCTCCTATTCACAGTCACCTCCTGGCACATTATTTGAGTACTTAGAACTGCTGCTTAGGAACAGAAGCTAGTGCAAGTGAAAATTAAAATACAAATCCTATAGTCATTCATTACAGAACATATCCAAAAGTCACATGCAAAAAGTCTTTCCTTTTTCTGTATCTTCAGAAGAGATAGGACTTACATACTCAGTAGATGAACATCAGATAAAGGCAGATATCACATAAAAGATGGCTTTTTCGGTGGACCTTTTCTCAATCTGGAATGATTTTTCCTGAGATAATTGCTTTCCTCACTTCTTCATCTATTGCAAGTGTTTCCTCAAATATCACCTTTTCAATGACACCTATTCAGACTGCCCTGTTTTATATTTCAATCTGATCTAGCTGTTTCTTCTAGTCTGCTGCTTATACTTACTATGCTCTACTTTTTTAAAAAAATTTTCCAGACATAAACAAAAATTTGATCATTTACTAAAAAAACTATGTATTTTATTTATTATTTTATTGTTATTATATTATTTTGGATTCTTCACTATAAATCTTAAACACAATAAAGATTTCTGTTTTGCACCAAAACTCCCAGAACCTGATAATAGTAGACACTTGAAAAATACATTATGAATGAATTAAAGGAAGGAGAAAAAAGAAGACAGGCAAGGAAGGAAGGAAAGAAGGGAGGGAGGAGGGAATGAAGAGAAGGAATAAGGAGAGCAAACATATGCCAAAAAATGTTTTCCTTTCTCAACAGTTAATGAATATTAATTTTAGTTCAGTTCAACAAGAATTTGCTGAGTTCACCATAATTGAGGTGTTACTAAGTGTTAGAATATGTAGATAAATGAAATGTGCATTCTCAGTTGAAAAAAATTTTTAATGATTTGGAAGCACAACCAACTCCATAAAATGCAGCGGAATATTGTGTTTTGGAAATGTGTGGTATACTCGCACTTTAACTTGACCTACTTGCTTTTAGATAAAACAGTGGCTAGCTGCTTTGTGAAGAACAAAATTGCAGACAGGGAGGCCATATTGAAGTCTCATGTAATATGTATGAATATGTCACAGTGAATTTCACTATTTTCTAAAATTATAATGCACCAATTAAAACAACAACAACAACAACAAACCTCGCATGAAAATCAAGTGATAGAAGACGTGTGCCTAAGCTAAGGGCATTGATTATGGTAACAGGAAAGCAGGGAGAGATCATGTAATAGGAACAGAGCAGATAATTGAGAGTAAGTAATTTACTTGTAGCAAAGCATGGGTTTGAGAATCAGTGAATTAAGTATGCTCATCACTGAGGCAGCCACTGCTTCATCAATATGTAGAAGAGCACGGAAGGAACAAATACAATCCAGTGACCAGACAAATGCATCAGGAGGACACCACACAGAGAAATTTTAACTTGGAATATTTTGGGAATTTTCAGCCATGGAAAGTTTCCTGGGGCAAATTGTTAATTCAAAAACGCAAACAATTATTCACTTTTTTTTTTTTAATGCATGTGTTTTCTTACTGAGTGTACACAAGGACAAATTGTTAACATTTCAAAAATTCTCAGAGTGATAGCAACGAAGAATATATCAACTCACTATATATTCGATGGGGCCAAAGATCCTGTGAAATAAATTTAAAAATGCATGAAAAAGGTTGCACTAATTTAAGACAAGAATGTCCTTGGAAGATTCAATATATTAACTTACAGGATTTAACAAATATCTATTAATCACACAATGCATAATTAATCACTATGTGAGGGTAGGAACATTATTTTGTTTGCCTGACTGCATCTAGTGTCCAAGCCTAGGGCTTGGTAGGAATAGACCTTCAATAAATCTTTTTCCAATGGCTGCCCAAATTAGTGAATAGGGAAGTTATTATTAGGGTGGATTTTGGAATCAGAGAGAAATGTTTTAAGTCCTTGGTCTGCCAAATTCTAGTTGAAAAAGCTACTTCATTTTTTGAGCTTCAATTTCCTCACATGAAAAATGGAAATGATAATAGTCCTACCTCATAGGGTTGTTGACATTTATAAATAATAATCAGTTATTATTTAAAACAGTGCAGCAGCTAGCATGGAGTATATGTGTAATAAGTATTAATAATTATTATTATGTTCAAGTTAGTGTGCCAAGTAGATTAAAACCATACATAAATTTAAAATTTTAAGGCTCCCATCAAAGGCAGGAACAGTTGTGTTTTTAGTAAGCCAGGGGACCAATCCATTGTATAGGGACAACTCTGCACTGCAACTATTGTTTCATTTTGTATCCCTACACTGCTACATTATGACAGATCTGCAAAACTTTTCCCTATTAATTCCTAATTTCACTATTTCCCCCCTATTTTGTCTACTATTCTTAATCAAGAATAAGAATATGTCATATAACTAAATGCTTACAACTGAAGTTAAATGCCCTATAATGGAAAATGCTGAGCAACAATTAGCTTTTTTTTTTTTTTTTGAGAATGTGGTTATAGAACATTTATGCAAGAAATATAATCAGTGGTTTATACAAACTTATGGAGTAAGTACTTCAGAAGAATGAATACCAATTTGGCTTTTATATTCTTCTGACTATTGCATAATTAAAGTAGAATTAGAACACACACTAGCAATGAAAGAGATGGGTGAACACTGCCTCAACAGGTAACACTTTCCTTTTTAAAATTCTGATCACTTTTTAACTATGCTACATTTAGCATCAACTTCTGGAAGAGAAAGTGAGATAAACTGTGGTGTTAGATTCACTGGCAACGTGTAAATTCAAAGAAAAGATCTAGATTAGGAAAACTGAAAGGGACTAAAGAAGTCTGTTAAAAGAAGCAATGTTAGAAACCAAAATGGATTCATGAGGGTGAGTCCCACTGTTTTATTTATTCATCTGATCAGGAAAATAGTTGTTTGGTCAGTCAGTTATGTAATCTAACCTAATTGAATGTGAAATGTGCAGGCATTTGCTAACTGCTACAGATAATAGCCCTATCTCACAGGGTGGTTGACATTTATAAATAATAATCAGTTATTATCTAAACAACTCAGCAGCTATCAGAGAGTATCTGTTAGCTAATAGTTGTGACGTCTTTCGTTCAATGAACAAGCAAATGTATCATCCACCTAACTTGACTCTTTTGTGAAGTGAATAACATGGTAGTTCCCCTTCAGTGTGGTTTCTTTCTTTTTTCTTTTTTTTTTTTTTTTTTGTGTGGTTTTAGTTGCCAGGGATCAACTCTGATTCTAAAATATTAAGTGGAAAATTCCAGAAACAAAAATTTCAGTTGTAAATAATTATAGTGTATTGTTACAAGTGTTTGATTTCATTATTATTGTTGTCAATGTTCTCCTATGCTTAATATATAAATTAAACTTGATCATAGATATGTATTTACAGATGCTTCTTCAATTGTCAGTGAGATGATGTTCAGAAAAACCCACTCTAAGTTGAAAATACCATGTGTTGGAAATGTATTTAATACATCTAGTGCATTAAATATCATGGTTCAACAATACAGCCCTGCAGGGTATCAGCAGTTTCCCCTTGTGATCATGAGTTTGGGAGCTATGGTTAACCACCCGGTGCAGCATCTCAAAACGCTTATCCTAGCCTGGGAAAAGATCCAAATTCAAAACCATCAATGTGTATAACTTTCACACTATTGTAAATTCAAAAGAAAATCATGAACTGGAACATCTTCAGATGAGGACAATTTATATGGGAAAAAACATAGGACATGAAGGGTTCAGTATAATCCAGGTTTTCAGATATTACTGGAGCACATGGGAATTATCCATGAGGAGAAGGGGAAAATACTGTGTTAATTCTAATTAATTCTAACTCAGTGTCATGTATCTGACTGCATACTGAACACTGATAAGCAATAGTGGATTTTTTAAAACAGATTCATTTGATATGAAATGACTGGAAAAATATATCAAAGAAGCATGCAGAATTCCCTTGGAATGTTGCAAAGATTTTTTTAAACAAATTTAAAAAGTTTAGACAGTATTTTTTAAAGGCAGGAGACTTTCCTAAAAGAGAAGTACTTTTGAAATTCCATTCACTGCTATGGATTACTGATTTATAAAACTTGACATTAGCACCCCTGTAGAACATTTTTGATGGCTGTATTTTGCCAAAAATTCTAGGAAAGATTACTAAGGCCACCTGTCCATTCTGCAGCAACTACATATTCATAATTCCCACTCAGACCCCAACAATTCATAAGGAAACAAATTATCTTCTTCAAGAAAATTATCATATTCTGCTCTGACAGACACTGATTCTAGATTAGAATCCTTCTTATCAAAGCTAAAAATTAAAGATAAATCCCATTTTTCTTATTAATTTAATAAATAGAACTCACTAGAAATCTGGAAAGCCTATGATATTGATATAATCTATCATAAATATGGTAAGAGCTCATCAAGGAGAATGTGTATATATACTTAATATATACAGTTAAGTAGAATACCTGGTTTGATGTCTTAAATCTAATAATAAATCATTTTTGACTGGTTGAATGTGTCAACATCTACATTACAATACAGATATATTGTATTGTATATACAATACAGATATATGTTGGAGTACAAGCGTTTGTGTGCATGTGCTTGTAAACTAATCTGAGAATGAAAATTAGAGGCAATAAATTCATTAAAATGTTTACAATTTTTATTTAACCCATGACTTGATGATTACTTGACTAACATAAAATGAGTTTGATAATATATGCAAATTATTTTATACTTCTTGAACAAAAAATGTAATATAATATCCAGGAAAATAATTATTACAATAACTATGTTCTTCACATAAGCAGCTTTTTAGTGCTAACAATGCACTTATTCCAACAAAACATGAAGATTAGAATGAAAGAACAAATCTTTAAAACATATCAAGTAACAAATTTCTGTGATTAACATTCAGTGGTACCCAAATTAAATTTTCTAAATTGAGTTGAAAATAATCAGCAAACATACCTATTGTATAATTTTTCTTTTGAAAACAATGAAATCTTAGCAATTCAATGGGGAAAATAGATTTCTAAACACTAGCTTGGAAGTAGTTATATTTCAAAATGTAGACAACCTGTCAATCAATGTGCCTGGTTGAAACTTACCTGATTAGAACACTGATTAAAAATCAGAGTACTACCTATTCACTATAGTGATTATCGCCCAATAACTTTGGATAAGGTTCTGATCTTTGTATTCCTAATACTATTCAGAAACTTTTCAGAAATAGTCTCATAGTCGAAGAAATCTAAAACAAGGTAGACATAATCCTACATCTGGGAGCAGAAATAAAAATTCAGCTCCTATTTAATTTGCATCTCACTTTTCTTTTTCCTTCTCTTTTGGATAGATGTGTTTAATGTATGTAATGTATTTACATAGTGGCACAAGTATATTATTTATAAATAAGTGTATTAAGGTGTATATATAATACATATTTTATATATCCTCATGAATATACACACAGAGATAATGAACAGGTTATGTACAGGTTTATACAAAAGGGTGTAAGATACTTGGACACAATTTTCCATGAGGTAAGCATTAAAACCAACCTCTGCATCTTTTTATTAAAACATGCAATTAAGGACCAGATGCATGTATTTCATTCTCATATAATCTCTCTTAGAAAGCACAATATTGATTCATAGGACACTCATGTGTAATAAATAATTTAATAAATACCTTTCAACTAGAAATTATATTTTGTTATACTTTTTATAAATTCTGAGCATTTAAAAAAATCACAGAGGTTATTAATTAATAGGAGGAATTATAATACAGAGCATGGAAAGTTCTATCTAGTTTCATTGTTTCTTCAGAAGTTCAATTTTTCTAATAAGCCTGTGTTAGCCTAGGTGAGCATTAAGTTAACAAATACACAATATCAGATCTAGGAAGAACTAGTTTAGTCGATAATTCCAGGGAGAGGGGCCTGAGAATCTATTTGTCAATGTCTACCCAATGTAATATTCATGAGTAACCAAGTTTAAGAAGCTCCAGTGTAATAAAACTTTTATTACTAGTTCTGGTCAGGCAGAATGTCACTACCATCTAGTTTTATGACCATGGGAAAATTCCTCCATGGCTGTAGTTCTCAGTTTATGTATAAATGAAGGTGTTGGACTAAAATTAGTCCTCAGGCATGTTTCAGCACAACTGGGTGGTGAAAACAGTTTTGTGTATCAATACATGCATGTAAAAATGAGATAGATTAGACTAGGAGAGAATATAGCATAGGTTTTCTCACAAACTAAAGGTAAATGCACAAAATTTTAGTTTCAATGTATGTCTGTGAGTACTTTGGGATGTGGTATAAAACAATTTTCTCATTTAAGATCAATATATCTCTGTATTCTAGGAATAACAATGACATAAAAATGTAGGGAATAGAATTGCTTTTGATGGTAAATAGAATATAAAAAAATCAAGATTATACAAGAGTAGATTTAATGTATTCTTATTTAAACTAAACTAACACTATTTTTGAACAATTACAAAAATAAAATATAGTTAGGAAAAACATAAAAATGTATCTGCATGGTATCTGCGTATAAATAAATAAGCAATAATTTAATTATGATATCAGAAAACAAACCACTAAACAGAAAGTATGTACACACACATGCAAATACATTCATGAACACATATAGGATTTAATAAAGAAAGTAAACTATCACTCCAAAGTGGTCATTCTCAGCCTTTGCTGCACATTATAGTCACCTAGGGAGTTTTTTAAAGTACTGATGTCTGGATTCCTACACCAGAGATTCCAACTTAATTGCTCTGGGGCATGGCCAGGGCATTGGGATTTTTAAATGCTCCCCAACTAATTATAATATTCCACCAAAGTTGAGTATTATTGCTTAAGGGAATTGATACCATTATTTACAATCACACACTAAAATTTGAACCTCAGCAGCAGATGCTCTAGGTGCATTAAAAACCTAGCAATATACTTACATGCTTTGACACATATTGAAGGAGAGCAAAGAATACCATACTTCTTGAGAATTTCATATAAATTTTTCCTCTGTCCATTATATAGGGCATATATATGTTCTGTGTCCCACAGAGAAAACAGTTTAACCAGATCATATTTTATCTTCCATTTCCTGTGTCTCCTTGAAGCTTGATGCCTTTAAGTCAAAAGCAGAGGAATATATATTTTTGCTCATCTCGAGTCCTCTTCATCTTTCTGCTCAATTTTTTCATTTCCTTCTAAAATTCGTGCTTCTTTTCAAGTGAATCAAACATCACCAGAGATACCTTTGCACATCAAGAACGTTTATACTTATTATGTGATTAGTGATATAATATCTTGCTCACAACTTTTTTATAATTGCATGATATGCACACATTTCACGTTAAAAATGCAAATTAAAATGCTTTAGCAGTGGGAGACATTAAGAAAAACTAATTTCCACAAAAACAACTAAAGCTTTTAACAAATGAGTGGTTTAATCTATACAATTGGTTATTGGTGATCAAATAGAAGAAAAATCAACCATCATTTCAATTTGGTGATAATATAAATCTCAAGAATATTTAAAAATTCAGTGAAAAAAATTGAAATTAATAAATCAACCAGGGAAAAGTAATGGCAATTTTCTAATTTTAAATTTAAGTCATGCTTGTTTAAAAGTGGAATCAAACTAATTTCTTCAGTGATTTTCTTTTCCCTCTCATTAAGCAAATATTTATTGAACATCTACTATAGTGCAAGCACTAGTATAGGGATGAGCAATAGAAAAGAAACATAATTATTTAAATATTGATTTTCTAGTAGAAATCAACAGCCTATGACTGATATAGTAGCTATAAGAATTAGGTGAGAAAGCTCTTGCTTGGTTCATAGTAAGTAATCAATAAATTTAAACTGTTGCTATGGTTTTCTATTATAAGAACATAATATTAAAACAATATTTTATACTACAAACAGAACATTTCTTGGTCAAAACATGCTTATGGGCATAAAATTAAAAAGTATTTATTGAGCACCTATTAGAGTTCAAATGAATCTCAATCTTTTTTTTCATAGATGACAGTGTCACCAAATCCAATTAATTGTTTGAACAATTTTTAATTACATGTTTACTTGTTCTGTTTTATTCTGAATTACATATAACTTTCCAATTCTAATTTAAATCTTGATGTCTAATTCCAAGTGAAAACAGAAGCCCATCCTAAAATAATTTTTTTTCTTACTCTGGATGTAATAAGTTACCTGCCTCCACTTGCATTTTTCCTTCTGGCTGATTCTCATTATAGTTAGGGGAGTCTTCTGCCTGATGTTTAAAGTTTTACCCCCTCCACCCAAAGAACTATAAATATACAAACATGTGTGTGTCTATCTATGTGTGTGTATATATATATATATATATATATATATATATACAAATACATACATATATATATATATATATATATATATATATACTTATGTGTAAAACATGTTTATATACACATATATTCATATATATTTATATGGAAAATATATTTACACATAAATATTTACATATAAATATTTACAACATTCTAAATATGTACAATATAATAAATATAAGGTATATAAATTATTTATATAGATTCTAAATAAGATATAGATTTAGTATTTAGTGTATACATATTCACAGACATATAAATTTCCTGGGAAATTTTTTTTAAGTACCAAGGCCATATATATTATTTCCTTTCTTGAATATTTTTACTCGAATTTTTACAATGAATTTCCAAAACTCATTAGGCTTCAACTAAAATCAAGGCTCTTCTCTGAAGTTTTCCTAACATACTGGGAACCTTAAAGATGTAATCACCATCTACCCAAATCTCAATCCTGATCATAGTTTCACTTTTAATATCTCACATTCAAATAATTGCCTAATTCTTCCTTCAGTTTCTTGAATATCTCTTCCATCTTTGAATGTACCTTCATTTTTAGTTTCACTACACTCAATATTTTGAAACATGACCTTCCATTTATACCAGTGAACAATTTCTTAGCTGCTCTCCTTGCTGCATTTGGTACACAGAATTCTAAAGGTGTCCCTCAAAATTTCTGTCCCTAGATTCTTCAATGAAATACTAAGCTAGCTGTTTCTGAAAAGGTACCTTGCAGATATATTTGAAGTTACAAATCAAATGATCTTTAAAGAGAGAGAATACCCTGAGTTATACAAATGGGTACAATGATATCATATGACCCCTTAAAGCACAATAGGATGACAGAAAAAGTATTTTTAAAAATGAGGAAGAAATTTCAATGTAACAAGCACCTAACCAGGTGTTGCTGGCTTTGAAGGGGGCCAAAAGCCTGGGAATACGGGAAGGACTATACACTGAGAACAATCCCTGGCTGATTTCAGTATAGTAATCTTGACCTCATTTTTACATCATGCAAGTGAATTATGTCTCTCACTGAATAAGCCTGGAAATAGGCTCTTTCCAGGAGTCTCAAGCACAAAAACTAGGCCTGCTAACATTTTAATTTCAATTTTGTGAATTCTAAGCATACAGCCAACCCATCCACACTGCACTTTGACTCCTGACCCAAACAAACCATGAGATAATTAATTGGTCTGTTTTAAGTGGAAAAGTTTCTTAGAGTCTGTAAACAAGTCTGGATGGCACCTGGCAAAATGCCAGAGGGAGTGGTTTGTGAAGTAAGGCCAGCGAGCCATTAAGTGTGGAGATTCCTTATTGGTTGACTGCTGTATCTAGTTTATGCTAATTAAGATAAGCTGTGTAAAATGTATAAATATCGCTCCGGTCCTACAATAAACGGCTCCCACTCCAGCTGTATCAATCTACACAAGTTGATCGTCACCCCCGGCTAATTTGCTGCAGCCGGACTACAGCAAAAGTTCATGGTAATTTGTTATGGCAGCAATGGCAAAGTAATTCTGCACTTCTCCACCTCAGTCTCCGCCTGAAGATACTGGTAAGTAATTACATCCAATAGCCGTTTATTTTCTCCAGGATTAAGAATAAGTTTCTTCAAATAGATTGCAGTGTCCTTCATGATCCCATCCATGTTCATCTCTTCAATTTCTTCTTCTTTATCTCAGTACTTATGATTGACTTCTCAATGGATGCATTCCTCTTTGGGAAATAACCCTTCTGTTTTCAATCCACAAGCTTTCAGCTGTGAATGACTGGTGTCTTGTAGCCTTTTATATTTGCTTTTATATTTAATATGGAAATTTAGGAATTGGATTTTGTTTACCAATTATATTACTGATTGTTATAAACTGTGCCCTACCCTCATCATTATCATATTTTTATCATCCAGAATTATAAATATCTAGTTACTACTCTATATTCCCTGTTGACTTATCTCTAGCTCCTATAGACTTAAAGCTGTTATATTTATTTTTAAAACTATCTTCTTTAAAGTGTGAAAGTTGAACACAATGTAATTTTAATCATAATTTTCTCCTATTTTCTATTTCAATGTCAATGTTAGCATCTTAAATAAGTATACAACATTTGAATATTGTAATAACTCAAAAATATTTGCAATGAATGAACTCTGACCTATCAATTTATTCTTCTTAGAATAAGCATAGCATTTCTAGAGACCAAGAGACATTTCTTCATGAGTTTAATTTAAAATCAGAAATATAGTTTATGCTTAAATGGACTTAGTTTTTCTTGCTATAAGGCTTAGATAAAGATGATTTGTTTTGTTTTTCATTAAATATTTGTGAATATTGCTATATGCAATCAGGTAGCAAGTTCTTACTAATCAATATAAAAGGATTAGTTGTGTTGTCACTTGGATGTCTTTGCATGGATTAATCAGCATCTATATAAGTCTACATCCCTTTGTTTTAAAAAAGATTAATGACATATTGTTTGTACATTTTTAGGCATGCTTCATAATTTCTTTTGAACCATATAACAGATGTTGTACATATAATATTAAAATATCAAATTATGCAATTAAAACAAAATGATATAAAATGCATATCATCACAAAATAATCTATTATTTGGTTAAGAAGGAAAATAGAGGCTAGGTAAGCCTGCATTTGTGTCAAGTTTGATTAGTACTTTAAGTATCTTTCAGTTTGCTTTCCTGGTTATAAATCCTCTATTTTGAAGATTTACAAGGGAGGAGAATTTGTTAATATTAACTTTAGAAGAATGCTCCAAAAGGATTATTGATTGGACATGGGACAGTAGTACAGGACACATAATAAATATTTTGCAGTGGGCCAGTGAGAATCTCCCCTTATCTACCCATCCCTTATTTTCTTTAATAATTTCTTAATTTACTTGTCAAACATATTGTTTGAATAATGGTGGTGTTCTAGACATAAGGGCTTACAATGCTAAATAAATATACATCTCCTGTTCTCATGGCCATCTATTCTGGAGCATAAAGAAAACATATAAATCAATACAACAAAAGTTACAAAAGGCAAATTTAATCTAATAAATAGTAAATTTTCATGGGTGAGATCACTTCCCTTTGATTTCTTAACTAATTAATATATAATAGAAATTTAATATATAATAGACTCAGACACTAAGGATTCAAGACTATGTAGTGGCATGAATTGTGGTCCCTAAAATGAGATATGACTAGAAAGCTATTATTATGACCTTATTTGGTAAAAATATTTTGGTTGATAGACTTATTTTGAAATAATTAATTCTATGTTAACTTCAAGGTGGGCCCGAAATCTAATGATAGTGCCCTCTCAAGAGAAAGCAAGACACAGACATGCCGGGAAGAAGCCATCTTCAGACAAGGCAGAGAGTGGAGTTAGGCAGTCATAAGGCAAGAACCCCATGGAGACACCAGAACCTGGGTGAGACCAGGTGGGCTTCTCTCCTAGAGCCCTCAGGAGAGTCTGGTCCTGCTGCCCTTTGGCATTTCATGATTCTGGCCTCTGAATAAATCTCTGCTACGTTAGACTTTGTTATGTCTATGTTATGGAAGCCTTAGAAAACTAGTATAGAACAACATGATTTCTATTTTAAGCATGTCATGAAAAAATAATTCTGGAATTGAGAAAATTCGGTGGTCTTTATTTCCATTAACCAAATGGGAAATGGTTACACACTGGACAAGTGTTTGAGTTGAGAGAGAACCAATGCATGTACAGTACATGAGAAAGGTAAAGAAAAATGTAAGATTAATAAGATTTTTCAGAAGGTTTATTGAAACAGTTGGGTAGCTGGTGATGCTGTTTACAGGCAGAATAGTTGAGGGGAGGGTAGATTTATCCAAACATGAAATAGACAAGGCATGAAAAGAAGAGAAGAGAAAATGTCATCATAAAATTTGGTTGGTAAGAGCAGTCTATTATACACAGATTCATGACCATATGTTTGTGTTCTGAGCCACTGCATAAACTACATGTCTTACTGTGAATTACTCTTTCAAAAATTTTAGGATATGAAGTCACTAATACAAAAGAGTTCCTTCTCTAAAGGAACTCAGAAGTTCTTTGGAGAGATAAACAAAAAACAGCAATAAGCAAAAAAAAGAATATTTCACAGGATGTTGATGCAGCAGAGAGGAGGAAGAAGTCACCTTGACCCACAGTGGGGTGGTAGAAAAATCAGTAAGGTTCAGAGTTGAACTCAACAACATGGGTAGATACGTGTCATGTGTTCATGGAGAAGAGAATGATGTGCAAGACGGCAAGCAAACATACATACAAAAATATTGATCCAGGAAAAAGTATATCATGTTACAAATATTTTAGTAATGGGTAATAGTATTTGTGTATGTGGACAGGGGTGTCCCACATGGAGTCAATAGATAGGAGTCTACTGGGCTACACAAAAGATTCTGGCTTGCATCTTTGACATTTGTGTAGCCGCTGAGGGATTTAAAACGTAGCAAATAATTCAGGATCTGAACAGATTTCTAGAGATGTTATCAAGAAGAGTAACGCTGTGTACCTGACCAAGTGTGCTGTTCCCATGAAGATTCTAATCATAAATGTCTTCAATTAACACAGAAGAATAGATGTTGTACCTCTATTTGTTACTACTCTGCTTGTTTGAGAGAAATATATCATAATGACTTTGGTTAAGAGCTATGTCCCATGGCTCTCTTCTAAGAACAATTGCTGTACTCTCTGATACTGTTATGTTTCCATGCTTCAAAATATTAAGTGTTTATGATTGTGGGAGTGTGAAGAAAATTTCAAGACCAAAGTCAATTGAGGATGGTATATCTTCATCTCTAACATTACATGGTCAGGCTAGGGCTCATCAAGTAAGAGCAAATCCATTCCAATGCTAGCTTTCTTTACTATGTGAATTCCAGCATAATTGCATTCTCAATCAAGGAGAAAGGATAATTGTGTTTTTAGAGACACTGTTCATGAGCCCTTATTTTATCTTTAGATACTGACTTGGTGTGGGAGGGTGCAAGGGAGGGCTCTATCTTGGAGGGAACATCAACAAGAATATCTAAATCCTATTTTTAAAACCAAACCGCTTTCTCTTTCCCTTTTGGTAATTAGGATAGTGAACTGTGTCACAGGATATAGAAAGTCAGCTTTCACTTTAAGATTTTAAAGAAAAGTTCTGCCAAAAAATGCATCAAAATTCATATTTTTATTTTATAAAGACAACATAATTTAATTCAGTAAATAGATTTTTTTATTTTATTTGGTTTTTTGAAAAGCCTTACTTATAATTTATTCTTCATCAGAGTAAAGATTTTTTCTTACAAGTCATCACAACAATGGTACTTAAATAATTTAAAGGAATTCATTAGATTATATCATTAAAACATTGAGAGATTGAGAAGGGTTTAGAACATGTTTAATTTGATTGTGAAAATCATGCTAATCTCTCTCTGTCTTCCTTGGCTTACTTCCTTGAGTTGGGCCACAAGCGTAGAAAATTGTCCTTTCTTTCTTAAAATGTTTATCTAGGTCTCAGTTCTACATTCCTTCTCATTCAGTGGCCGCTTCTAAAAGCCTCGTTTCTCCTCTCCATCAAGAAAAAGTTCCAACCTTTGGTCTTATTAGACCAATTTAGATCAGGCACTTTTTTTCTGAACTAACTCCTGGGGCTAGAGAAATAATAATAGATCAAAGTTTTCAACATCATTGTCATTTTGGGCTGGATAATCTTTTGTTGAAATCAGTACTATCCTCTTCATTATAGGGTATATAATAACATCCCTGTCCTCCAATCTCTAGAGGCCAGAGTGATCTATGCCCCCTTTCATTGCAAAAGTACCTCTAGACATGGCTAAATATCCTCTGGAGGGGAACATTCTCCGGATGAAAACCATTAGATTAATCTGATAGAGTCATGCCTAAATTTTAAACTAGAAGTGGAGTAGGATTCCTTCAAATTGAGAGCTAGAAAGAAAATAATAGGGTAAGCCATAATTTTAAAATTAGAATAATTAAGGGAAATGGTGCAGATACCATTAGATATGTACAAAAATAAATTATCTGCTTTAATCCATTTTCTCATTTACTCAGTGTATATATATGAATAACAACCCCACAAAGTGTGTGACAAGAACTAGAAAAAGAGGAATGTGTGAAATAAGTCAGTATTCCCTGACATAATGGAACATAACAGTCTACAATCACAGTTCACAATCCAAGCTATAGTCCAAGTTACTTATTTTAAGGTAACATTTGCTCCTAAAGCTTTTTTAGCACAACACCAGCATTATTTTTATCACACTATGTAATCATTGATTTATTTCTCTGTTTCACCACTAAATGCATCATAATCTCCTTAACAGCAGGTATTATTTATCCCTGCTACATATCACTAGTGCCTAGCACAAAGTAGCTATGTTTTATAGGAGAAGGAAGGTCTTTTTAATTCAATAATTATCATGCTCATTAATGTCATGGATTCTTGATATAAAATCTCTATATCTTCATAATTATTGCTTTGTTGGAAAAACTGATGATTTATGGTAACATACCTTATCTTACACTCTTGTTTACAGTTTCATTTTATATAAGATGTGATAAAATGTGGAGGGGAAAGAAACATGAGCTTCCATATGGTTGTCTTAACCTGATCTAATAGGTACTACACCGAAGCTTCACTTGACATAACAATAATTTATTTTGGCCAACAACCGTGCCTTTATATCACTTGTGCATATTAAGGCCAACTTTCTTTTCTTGTGACAAAACTCCTGAGATAAACAACTTAAAAAGAGAAAATATTTATTTTGTCTCATGGTTTCAGAGTTTTCAATCTGTGGTTTCTTGGCTCCATCACTTTGGACCTGAGGCAAGGCAGAATACCATGGCACGGTGGTGAGGCAAAACTGTTTACCTCATCACAGTCAAGAATCAGTGACAGGGGAAGAAGGGCCAGGGTCCAATATCCCCAATATCCCCTTCCAGGGCATGCGCACGCACAGACATACACATACACGAGTGCACACATGCATGTACACACACTCACAGTTTACTAGTGTCTAAAACAATGTATCATATCCATGTTCTATAAATCCAATTGGTAAATGTTTTAATTCATAATAGCACAGGGTAGATCATGAACTAGTACTAAGAAGTTAGTAAATGATTTTGTCAGTTCCTTTCATATATTTCCAATCAGGGAAGGCAGTGGTTTATCCATGATTGTTAGGTGGAGTTGTAGAGAAGATTCATGCCTCAGGTGCAACTAAACCAGCAACACAGAGTCTAGAAAAAATAAGGATGATATTGACATTGTTTCCATGAATAAAACTTGTGCAAGCCCTTATCTGACAATCTAGTAGGATTCAAGAGTTCCCCAATTAAAAAAATGTTCCCCAATAAAAATCTGAATATTCTTTCTGCATCTTAATCTGGATCATCTATGTGCCTCTTGTTATGGGCACTATTCTTGCCCCATAGAATATAGGATGTGTTTCTTCCTGTGTTATCTGTCAGACTACTGCAACAGAATATCGTAGTTCTGGCGGTATGTTTACAACAGAAATTCATTTGTAACACTTTGGGGAGCTGGAAAGTCCCAAATCCAGATGCTAGAGGATTTGGAATCTGCTGAGGGTCCCCTTCCTCAGAGATGCCATCTTCTCATTCTAACCTCACACAACAAAAGGAATAAAAGATTTCTTCTGGAACTCCTTTATAACAACATCTAGTCCCATTCATGATACTCCAATCTCATAACCTAATTACACAGAAAGGTTCCAATTCTTTATATCATCACTGGTATGATTTAGATCTTTTTTCATATTTAATTGATTTTATTTTTAAAATGCATGACAGTGGAATGCATTACAATTTTATTACACATATAGAGCACTATTTTTCATATCTCTTTGTATATAAAGTATATTCACACCAATTCATGTTTTCATACATGTACTTTGGATAATGATGTCTATCACATTCCACCATCATTGCTAACCTCAAGCCCCCTCCCTTCCCCTCCCACCCCTCTGCCCTATCTAGAGTTCATCTATTCCTCCCATGCTCCCCCTCCCTACCCCATTATGGGTCAGTCAGCTTATATCAGAGAAAACATTTGACATTTGTTTTTTTGAGGGGATTGGCTAACTTCACTAAGCATTATTTTCTCTAACGCCATTCATTTACCTACAAATGGCATGATTTTATTCTCTTTTATTGCTGAGTAATATTCCTTTGTGTATATATGCCACATTTTTTAATCCATTCATCTACTTAGGGGCATCTAGGTTGGTTCCACAGTTTAGCTATTGTGAATTGTGCTGTTATAAACATTGATGTGGCTGTGTCCCTGTCATTTGCTGTTTTTAAGTCCTTTGGGTATAGACTAAGGAGAGGGATAGATGGGTCAAATGGTGGTTCCATTCGCTGTTTTCCAAATGGGATGGCCTCAAACTAAAAAGTTTCCTCTCAGCAAAATAAATAATCTGTGAGGTGAACAGATAGCCTACATCTTGGGAACAAATTTTTACCCATCACATATCAGATAGAGTAGTAATCTCTAGGGTATATAAAGAACTCAAAAAGCTAAGCACCAAAAAAACAAATAACCCAATCAAAAAATGGGCCAAGGACATGAACAGAGACTTCTCAGAAGAGGATATACAATCAATTAACAAATACATGAAAAAATGTTCATCATCTCTAGCAATTAGAGAAATGCAAATCAAAACTAAGAGATCCTCTCACTCTAGTCAGAATGGCAGCTATTATGCATACAAAAAATAGTAAGTGTTGGTGAGGATGTGGGGAAAAATGTACACTCATACATTGCTGGTGGGATTGCAAATTGGTGCAGCCAATATTATTTAGATCTTAGGTGTCCCTCAGAGGCTCATGTTTTAATGACCTGGTCCCCAGATGATAACACTATTTGGAGCTGGGAGAACATTTTAGGAAACAGAGCCTATTGAAACAAATTAGATCATTGGCACCATACCCTTGAAAGGAATATTGGGACCCCAACCCCTCCATCTCTCTGCTTTACTTCTTGGCTACCACTAGGTGAGAAGTCTTGTTCCACCATGTGATTTCTGCCATAAAGTTCTGCCTCACAAACATCCCAAAGTGATGGGGTCAAGCATCCATGGACTGGAAATGTTGAAATAATGTTTAAAATAAGTCTTTTTTCTCCTTTTAATTTGTTATCTCAAGTATTTTTTTTTTACAGAAAAAGAAATCTGGCTAACAAACACATTCATGATGAGGTTTCAGTATTTGAATTTTAGGTGAACACGAACATTAAAAACATAGCAATCATTATCATAATGATGATCATTATTACCAGGTATCAAATGTCAAGATGCTAAGTTTACTGTATAGATGTAGAAGAGTATAGTTGTTGATTCACACAACCATTTGAGATTGGAACTAATACTTATAGGTAGGCTGACTCCTAATATGATGATCAAGATTTTCTGTCCCAAGGTAATGTCTCCTGCAAAATACCTGAAGTTGTGAATAGAATAATTATATGATCAAGTTACATTATATGACACATTTGTGTCTTTAAGAAAGGGAGATTATCCAAATGTCTTTGATCATATGAACTCTTGAAAGCCAGAAAGATTGTTGTATTTAAGAGGAGGGTGTGAGAAGTATCCATTCTGGGGGGTGTGAGAAAAGCCAACATTCATGTCTTAGCTCTGGAAGTTGAAGGCAGTCCCTGGCTGACAGATCTTAGGAAAATGTTCTTCAGCTCCAGTACAAGGAACTGTCAAGTAAGAGCTTGTTCAAAGCCAGCCTTAACAACGTAGCAAGACCCTAAGCAAATGGGCAAGACCTTGTCTCAAAATAAAAAAATAAAATAAAAAATGGCCTAGGGATATGGCTCAGTGGTTAAGTATCCTGGGTTCAATCCCTGGTACCAAATAAAGAAAAGAAAAAAGCTTGAAATTTAATTTTTTCTCTTGCGGAGCTTCTGATTGAAAAACTAGCCCAGTTCAACAATGGACTTCATTCCTAGTACTCTGAGTTCTTTATATCAAAAGCTGAAAACCAAACCACCTTCTGATGGACTTCTGCCCCACAGAACTAACAGCTAACAACTGGGTGTTGTGCTGACCTACTAATTGTGAGGCATTTTGTTACACAAAAATTGTAAAAACTCCTCATTTGTACTTCACACAGATATCAACTCGTTGAGAAACATGGTGGTTAGTAAAGCTAATGGTTAGAAAAAAAGCTTTGCAATGATACTGTCTCAGTTTGAATTCTAACTCTATGCCATTTTGACTTAGGGCAAACTACACAATCACTATTAATTTCCATGTCCTCATTTGGGAATAGAAATAATGACAAGACATACTCATAGAACAGTTAAAATAATATAAACTGGTAAAGGATGCAAAGTTTCTAATCTTCTGATTTCAGTGTTCCACATAAGCCAGCTTTCATTTGAACAGTTATGTCACAATATATAACATTCAGGGATTTTGAGAAGGAAAGAGACTGAGTCAAGATTGAAAACCTACTAAATTGTGAGCCAGGCTTCCCACTCCTATTTGTCTGGCTGTCAAATCTCTGCACTTAGCCTACTGAATTCACCTCTCTGACTGCAGCCTGCCCCTTGGAATAGCCTTGCACACCTGTCTTTAGGCTCTGTCAGCTTCTCACTTAAGTGACAGCTAACCTTACCAATTGTGGACAAAACATCTCACAAATATAGAGGAGATCTGGGTCAAATTACATGAGAAATTCAGGTCCATTTCATATTTCTCACATTCTTAGAACCCCGGGTTTCAAAAAAATAGTCCTTTGAAACATTCTCTGAAAAACATAATGGAAATCTGTTTTCTACATTTGTCTGCCATGACACTGGAGAAAAGTGCTATTCTATGTTCATGATTTTTTTTCCTTTCTCCCACAAGTTTACCTTCACTTGCCTTTAGGTAGTGTTAGGCCTTAAAATCTCACCCTCAGGTATGAACAGCACCAGCTTGCAGCAAGCCATTCATTTCTCAGGGCTTGCATCTCTGAGAGACATTCACAATATCATGCAACTGTTCCCACCTGTACCCAACTCTTCAGGGAAACTATGGTATGTATTCATCTAAAACTATTTGGAAACCTTTTACTTGAAAAAGCATGAGAGAGAGAGAGAGAGAGAGAGAGAGAGAGAGAGAGAGAGAGAGAAGAGAATGTTACTAGAAAAGAACACCACTAAAGAATTCATCAGGATTTACAATTTCATAAGCCCAGAAGAACAACTCTAAAATGGAAATTGGTCCGCTTAAAGATATCCAAGCAGGCCTATTTTTCCCCAGATTAAAGACTTTGCTGTGATGAAAATGTGGGCAAATTGATTGGGTTAGAAAGATAATCGTCTGGTACGGAAGTAATTGCTAAAAGTTAACGAATTTAGAGTGCTCTAGTGGAGAAGAGATAGCTGCAGGCTACAAAAACTGGCTTCTGCAAGTTCTACTGCACACAAATAATTATTTCAAGAAACAAATGAAGCCTTATTTATTGGCAGTAGGACATGGATCCTTGGTGATCACCGGTGAAAAAGGAAACTGTGAAATTAATTTGTAAGAAGCAAAACTGCATTCAATCCAGCAGAGCTGTTCTTTGAATTTCAGCTGGTATTTAGGCAAGTTATTATCGCGTCAGGTCCTTTCAACACTACAGCCAGGACTTGGTCAGTTTTTGCAATATTGTTCCAGTCAGATATTTCATTTTTGCTAAGCATTGATCTATAACATGTGAAGAGAGTTATTATTACCTGTGAGGTATAGTGAGGAGTCCATCGGTTGAGTAAAATGTTCTTAAAAACTATGTAATCCTTTATTAAAATTGCTATTCAATTGTATTTATCTTACACCCTGATTAGAAAAAACAATCATTCCACAGGAGTTTTGAATTAATTATTGCTATTTGTTTTGCAGGCTCTCAGCAAAGTATAAAATAGGAAAACAATTACTCTAAGATCTCTAAAAGGATGCTAACCACGCCTTCACAGAAATAAGAAAACAAAATGTTTAATGTCAAGTTGTCCTAACCTAAAGAAACACAAATATTTTCTTTTTCTTTTCAGCTCTTTCCTTTTAGAATTTTACATAGCAGTGTATAAACACTATTGCATAAACACTTTTTAAATGGCTGTAGAATGGTGTTGTTGATAGAGGCCTGATTTGTATTATAGCCTGTATCTATTTTCAGGGTGTAAATATTTTCATCACAGCCAATTTCTAACTGTCAAGGTGACATCACTGAACACTGAATAGAGAAGGGTTGCACCCACTCCACCCACCTGAGCCTACAGGAGCAGGTTCCAACACATCTCTGGTTTTATTGCAATGTTATAAGAACTCAAGTGCAAATACCCTGAAAAAAAATGACCTGAATATCCCCTATAGTGCATTTTCTTCCTTAGAGTCACCATATTAGTATGTATTGTTCTTTTTATTTATTTGCTTGCATGCCTTACAACAATGTGTTCACTGATAGCCACAATAACTAGCAAAATCCTTAGACAGAATAAATGTTCAATACTATCATAAGAATTTACCTGTACTATCTAATTTAATGATCCCCTAAAATAACAGACAGGAGCCCCAGTGGAACTTAATCGCAAGCCCATCATGTTCTCAGCTTTCCTCAATATTTTAAGAAAAATCTCAAACCTGATATAGACCTTTCTCTCCTTTAATTCCCAGGCCATTCTTACTGTTTCTGCCTATTGAACACAAAATAGAAATTCTCCAGGGAATCTGGAGCCTGATGAATTCAATAACAGTAACATTTTACATGTCTGCTAGAATGCACTTTATCATTTTTTATTCTTAAAACAAACAAATAAAAAAAAGGCAGTTTTTCCTAAGGTTGTGAAGCTTATTGACAGTGGACCTGGGAGTGGGAGAAATGATGTTCTATGACTACTTCTGTCTGTATCTTCTTAATCTCTGTTGCAGTCATTTTACTAGCTGCCAGGGAGGTGGATCACACTGTTTCTATTCTGGAAGGTAGGTTTCCTGCTAAATGCCAAAACCACAAAGATATAGATGAGTGTCTGTCCATGTCAGACACGAGCCAAAGATAAATGCATGTGACTTGTGACCAAAGAGTATAGACTGTTATTTGTGTTACAGTAGCATTATTAACATAATCTTATGGAATTAAAAGCCGTAGCAATTATTTTTTCCAAATGAATAAGAAGAACTGTTGTAAAATAATTCCATTCAATGAAGCACAAAACAAGTTCATATAGGTTTGAATCAACTTTGATCATCATTCAAAATTACTAATTTTATTAAATCATACCTTTATATTTTGGTGGAATTCTATTTTTTGAACTCCAGCACTTAATACTGTTTATTGCCCTATTTTTAAGTCAGTGATCTTTAGAATGGTGGTTATCTTTCCTTGTGCCAATTCTAGTGACTGCCTCATGATGAATGAAAATTATGGTCAACTAATTTGTACAGAACTACATAAATGGAGTAAATATTTTAATTATTTACTTTGAAATATGGGAGTTTTAATACCTTTTTAAAATTATTTCCAAATATTTTGTGATAGATGTACTATAAAACAGTTGCAACTACTAAAAATCTTGCAGCAAGCAGTTGTATGAACTTGATTGTGAAAGTTCATTAACAAAACTTAATATTAGTTGAATATCATTTCTTATGCAATGGTGAGCACTATATCTGAAGAATTATTTGGAGACTTGTCATAACTCAGTATGTTCTATAACAAACATAAAGGCAGTTTTAGGGTATTTGTAGTTTTAACAGATTGGTGTATAGTACATATTTCAAAGAATTGAATTTATGATCTGAATTCTTTCTTCATGTTGACTTTCAAGTGCATTGAATATTTCTCCCTTTCTTCTCCCTCCATTTTCCTATCTCTTCCAAGGTAACATTTCTCTTTCTAAAATGCTATTTTTTAATCTTTCTTGATTTATTATAAAGTATCATAAGAAAGAAAATTTTCAAAAGATTTCAAAGACTGACTGTAAGCAATATGCTAAGGGCTAGTGCTGGGAGCCATCAGCCAAGTAGGTATGACAAATTCCTTGCCAGCTTACTCCCATGCTGTCTAGTGGAAGGACTTCTGAAAGGTGACCTTGCTCAAGGACCAGGGCAGGATCCGTGTTTAGGGTGTTCCCCCTTTAGAATAGGGCAGTTTAGCATAATAGGAGAGTAGGGTGTTTCCCCTTTAGAATAGGGCGGTTTAGTAATAGGAGATTAGGGTGTTCCTCTTTTGGAATAGGGCGTATCCTGCTGCTGAGTTCCTCTTGAGTGCTTAGGGTCAGACAGTATATTTTGGGAGACAGAAGCCCATGCGGAGGGGATTTGGGAGAGAGTGGATTTGGGAAGAGAACGTGGATTCCCCCAGAACGTGTTTGTAGACGGCCGGTGTGAGTTCGGGAATAAAGAATTGCTGTTTGAATCTACAAGCTGTGTGGAGACTCGTGATTTGTGCCCAGCCGAGAGACTGCGGCATCTGGTGGCCCGTACGGGGAACGCCTGAAACTTGGAGGTAAGTGAAATTGCTCGCCCCTGAGGGAAGGCGAGAGAATGGGTGACCATTTCAAAAAACAATGTGTTCTCCTTTTGATTTATTTTGTTTTTATTTCAAGTTGCCTGTTCCTAGAACTTTCTCAGGCAAACTGGGGAAAATGGTTGGCTCAAGATTTGAAGTTGTTCACCTCCAAGGAAGAGAAATTGTTAAAAGAAGGAGGCACCCCAGTAAGACCAAGAACAGTTAGGGCATATGTTGATACAATACAAAAATGTAGCTCATGGCTTTTTAACGAGAAGTTGTTAAATATATCAATGGGACCATCATGGTATCCTGTAGAAGGATTTTTCTTCAACAAGAAAGAGATGGCTAATTCTGTTTACTATGCTTGTCTAAGATCTTGGTTTTTACAGACATCTGATTAATTTACAAAGCTAAAGTGTTAAAATATCAACCACTAAATATGAAATCAAGTACTCTTTACTTATTAAGTTCCATAAGGTAATATATTTAATCATTATGTGTGTTTTCATAAATTGGTGAATGGAAAAATGTTTAATATTGCTTTAGTCTGTGTCTTTGCTGAAACAAGGTTACTAAGTGTTAAGATTCTATCAGGTGTAATTTACATACAAAGAGTATAAGAAGTTTCAGTTGGGTTTCAATTACAGTATTATAGTATCATAAAAAACATGAACGTCTTTCATCTTATTAAAGTGGAGTAATTTGTCTAAATCAGAAATTTTATAAGGGTTATTTCAGAATGTGAATTTATAAAAAGGGTTAACGGCTAGAAAAGAGATTAAGATTAAAGATGTAAAAATATATTTTAATATGGAAGGTTAAAAGAAAAAGAAATGTTTCTAGATGAGACAATCTCTGTGTGGTAAAGTAAAAAGTTATAAAATGCCATTTAAAAAGATTTTGAGGAAACTAGACTTACTTTAAAAGTTTGAGAAAGGAAGAAAGAAAAAAAGGTATTTGTACATGGCAGATTGAGACAAAGCTTCTTAATGGAGTAAAAAAGGCCTTTGGTTGAAGGGCAGCCATGTAAACTAATATTAATCGATTTAAACAGTCTAAGCCTCGTTTAAAAGAGTGAAGCTGTAGGTGGTGAAAAAGTACATTTAAAAGTACAGTATAGATGATAATTAAAAGGCTTTAAAAGGTTAAATTGAAGGTGGTTAAGATGCCTTCATGACAGAGGAAAAAAAAAAAAAAAACCAGGATAATGGGAAGATAATAGGATAAAAGATATTTAGATAAAGAAGATTAAAAATTTTAAGTGGAAAACTTTAAGACAGAAGTACAGAAAGGTAAGAAAAAAGAGAGAAGATGTAGGAAGATAAAAAAGATAAGAAGACAAGAATTTTAAACCCACAAAATAGGGAAAAAAAGAAAACTAGGAAGAAAAAAAAAAGCAACTAAGGGTGAATGTACAAACCTTAGGGGGGGGGGAAAAAAAAACTAGAAGATAGAATTAAGATAGAAAATGGTTAAAAATGTAAAGTAAAGGTATTTCAGATAGAAAATGCAAAAAGCTAAGACAACTATTAGATACAGACATTCAAGACAAAAAAAGTTAGAAGAGAGAAGTTTAAAGTCAAATATTGGATAAAATAGAAGATTTAAATGTACTTATTAAAGCAAAAGGAGGGAATTGATAAGGGGCATATATCCCCCAAAGATAAACTTAAAATAACCCTTTTTACTCTAAACTTTTTAAATTTGGATTCATCAGGACTTAGTGCTACGGAAAGACATATGTATCCAAAAAATGTACATAAGACTAAAGTACTTTGGAAAAATATTCTAACAGGACAATGGAAAGATCCTGACCCAGTGATTTTCTGGAGTTGGGGTTCTTTTTGTTTTTCCACAGGGAGAACAGCAACCGATTTGGATTCCAGAAAGACTAACTAAAACAATTTCTACAGATCGAAAAGAAGATGATTTGACTCAAATCCATAACAGCTGATATTCAGAACTCCAGCTTGGCCATTCTTACATCTGCGACTGTGATTAACCAGGATGCTTTTTTCAATATCTATTTTATTATTGCATTTTTCCACATCATAAGGTTCTATTTTTATTTTTTGAGCTCATACAAACCTAGGTTAATGTTTTTCTTATCAGTTTTATTTTTTTGACTATAGAGTTTTTAAACATTGCAATGGAGATTTCACCTAGGTAAAGCTACAAGGCCTTTATTATTATCTTATCTGTTGTACGTTTGTTTGCACATTTGTGTTTTGTGTTATATGTCTGTGTGTGCGTATGTCCATATTTCATATATGAGGAGCGCTCATGAGAAAATGGATCCGAATTATTTATTTTTTATTCACGTGATTTAAATGGCTTAATTTAAATTAAGTAAACAGCTGTTAAGGATTCTTTTTAAAGGTGGTTAACAGATCTGCTTGTTTACTAATTTAAATCAGGTAAACAGCTGTTAAGGATTGTTTTTTAAGTAGGTTAACAGATCTGTTTGTTTACTTTCACCTTTCCTTTTCATTATATTTAATAATTCTTTTCAGGATAATGTCTTTTTAGCATCATTGCCAGAATTCCTATCTTCATCCCAATGAATATAACTCAACAAGTATGCTCAATCAAGGAGCCAACTTACTTTGGGAGGCAACGGACTTTGGGAGGAGACGGACAGATTGATAGATTCCTCCCCTTTGAACTGCTTACAGAACTTGCCTGGACTATGTAACTACGTTTAGTGCAGCAAATTGTGGTAATGCTGGCATATCTTTGCTGATGGTGTCACCAGTGATCTTTGCTGATGGTGTCACCAATGATGCAATTTTTCCAAAGGAACTGTCAATTGGCTTGGTGTCGTGGCATTTCTGTATCCTCCTCCCTTCTGCTAGTGATGGTCTAAATTTGGGGGCCAGTCTCTCGGCTGGGCACAAATCACGAGTCTCCACACAGCTTGTAGATTCAAACAGCAATTCTTTATTCCCGAACTCACACCGGCCGTCTACAAACACGTTCTGGGGGAATCCACGTTCTCTTCCCAAATCCACTCTCTCCCAAATCCCCTCCGCATGGGCTTCTGTCTCCCAAAATATACTGTCTGACCCTAAGCACTCAAGAGGAACTCAGCAGCAGGATACGCCCTATTCCAAAAGAGGAACACCCTAATCTCCTATTACTAAACCGCCCTATTCTAAAGGGGAAACACCCTACTCTCCTATTATGCTAAACTGCCCTATTCTAAAGGGGGAACACCCTAAACACGGATCCTGCCCTGGTCCTTGAGCAAGGTCACCTTTCAGAAGTCCTTCCACTAGACAGCATGGGAGTAAGCTGGCAAGGAATTTGTCATACCTACTTGGCTGATGGCTCCCAGCAGGCTAGTTGATGCTCCCTCTGCTCATCTGCCCTACACTCATTTCCTGTCCTCTTGGGGAATAGCCATACCCCCTGGTATGCAGTCCTGGTGGGAGTGCAAGTCAAGGTGAAAGTCACTGCCATTAGTAGGGAGTGGTTGTTATACTAAAGCATAAACTATCAGTCTTTCTGTCTTTCTCATGAGGACTTTGAAGAAATAGATTAGAAAAAATAAGTCACTCACAACATATTATTTATAAAATTACATTTGGCTAAACTATTGACAGTGGCCATCATGAACATTGTCAGATGCCCCAACCTACACATTTTTGCTAGGCCCCATTAGTCTCATACAAGACAACTCACCCTGAAGCTCTGATCTTTCTTCCATGCAAGTGGAAAGGTCCTCCACACTTAGTTTGCTGCTAAAGTAATTCAAACATCCTATGCGCTGGCTGACCCAGGACTGTTTGGTCCTCTCCTTCTACTAGGGGCCCCTTAGGAGTCTTTTTGCTTTCATATCCCTGAATAATGAACCATTTCGTAAATTGTCACTCTGTTATAAGTAGCATGGTATGTATTGGGAGTACCATCTTTAAAATGAGGTGCTGATCAGAACCTGACAGTAGAAACAGGAGGATAGCAGAAAACTTGACTATCAAGGGAAGTCATGAAAAAAATAATTGTAGATTGTTACTTCTATAAAAGGCATCCAAATGACATTCTTGAGTAGTCCTCCTTGCCATGATTGTTAGGATTCTTCTCTATTCCATTCTGATTGATAATGTGTAATGCCTTTAACTTCCAGCAAATTTTCTTAATAATAAGTAAGATTGTGTGGCAAGCAAAGGATTCTATATGATATAATGGGTTTATTGAGACTGCTCCTTTATTTCATGAAACAAGAAACATGATGCAAATTTGACATATCTGTGAATATCTCCCACACATTTGCATAAGCTCTCACAGGCACATGTGCACACGCATGCGCATGAGCATACACACACACACACACACACACACACACACATTTTTACCATGTGGCTAAGCCAAAAAAAAATCTCTACTAATCAATAATGATCCATCCAGTTAAGCTATCACATATGTGGCCACACACATTTTCTAAATTTATTCAGGAGACATTTTCTCCTTCCTCTTGGATTCCAAAGCTCTAAACATAGTCCTTTATTTTCACAGTTTTAAGAAAAATAATAAAAAATGACTGATATTTATTTTGTGTTTACTGTTCAGCAACATTATTCTTAGAATTGTATGTTTATTTTCTATTTCTTCCTCAGATCAGAAATTATTATTATTATTATTATTATTATTATTATTATTATATAAATGAAGAAATGAAGTTGAAAGCCTCAAGTCTAAGGTTTCACTGATAGTATGAGAAAACCAGAACTTGATTCAAATGTCACTCTTTTTAATGTAACGTCATGTCCTTTGTTAACCATCTTTTTTTTCACAGTGAGCAAAATACCTCCAAAAAAATCTTAGAGGAGGAAAGATTTACTTTAACTCATGAGTTCAGAGGATTCAGTCCATGGTGAGGATGGTGCTAAGGCAGCATAATCATGGTGGAAGAAATATGATCATCTCATGTCCTGGCAGCCCATTAAGAAAAAAAGAGAGATAGAAGGAGGAAGAGAGGGAGAAAGAAGGTGAAGAGAAGATTAACTCTTCCTGGGCAAATCCCAAGTAACTACTTTTTCTTACTAAGACCCAACTCTCAGTAGTGCAATCAACTACTAATGGATGAATCCACAAAATGGATTTGTCTACTGAAGAAGTCAGAGTCCTCATGATCCCATCATTGCCTAAAAGTCCCACCTTTTGAACTTGCCAAACTGGGACCATGCTTTCAACACAAATGCTTTTGGAGAACACTTCAGATTTAAATTTAACATTCTACATAAATGCATTTTCTTATTTTGCTAGTGTTGTTCTTCAACCTCTCCAAATAGGGGCCAGAGAGCGCTAGTTAACTAGAGCCTGGCACATTGTCTACCACATTTAGTACCTCAATAAGTGCCTTTAAAATAATACCTTGTGAAATTCAAAAGAGATAACGGGAAGATTTTACTTTCTAAGAGCTGTTTTGACACAGTTTCAACATAGATTAAGTCTCTTTCAATGCAAGTATAAAATTCAGTTAGCAATTACCCTGGAATGATTCTGAAAAAAAAAAAAAAAGATACAGCTCTGACAAACATAGTAAATTTATAACATAAACCTATAAATGAAGGAGCTTAAATATGTGCACAAAAAAGAAAAGGGCAAAGGGATTTGAAGATTACCAACTGGTAATCATACTGGAAAGCTCCACAGAGGGTATTATTGAAAAATACAAACTACCAACAAAATACTTCCCAAAAGTACATATATAAAATAGAGCTAATTTTCTTATTTTTTTTTTCAGAAACCAAGGTAATGTTATCTGGTATTTACAACTCAATCTTTTTAATTTTCTATATTTCTGAGGAGGTTTTAGTCTTAGTGGACGACACAGAATGACACTATAGACATTTTGCTCAAGAAATAAATTGTTTCTTAATGGTAGGAGAAAAATGTTGATGATAAAATCTATGCATTATCTGAGAAAAGAAAAATGGACATCAAGATAAAACACAGTTCCAAGTGCTCTAGAAGACAAAATACTATGAACAGAGAGAGACTGGAAATTATGATAGGAAGGGCTGGCTGAAGGCTCTTGGGTTGCTGAGGGAGCGCACATCTACCCATAGATCCCCACAGATCATTTTTGTCACTCATTTGCATAACCTGGGGTTGGAGTGTTATGTGCCTCAACAAAATCCGAGCCATGTGCCCATGGAAAAGTGTGTATTTTTCTTCACCAGAAATATTTGAGCCTCATGAGCTTTACAAAAGGTCCTCTTAAAGCTAAAAAGAGTTAACACAATTAGTAATGATGACAATTTAGAAGTGATAATGTGCCTTAAGTCTTTCACAGCCCAGACACCAGGAACTATTTATACTTAAATCTACACAAAGATTTTGGTTACTTACCTATGGATAATGAGACTTATGCTCTCAAGGCATTTGCACATTTCAAATTTGATGCAGGCATGCCAGTCTTTGAGGTGTTCCAATGTATTTATAATATTGCAAAGACTTTAATATAGTTAGACTAGCTTAGGATTGCAGAGTGAGAAAAAAGTGTAAATTTTCAGAATATATTCCGTAGTTATATCTACACATAAATTGATGAAAGTCACTTTCAAAGAAAATGCATTTTACTTACATAAATGTATAAAGAATGAAAAATATGTTCAATTAGTCCCCAACCATAACTAGTGGCACATGCATATATAGTTGGGTCTAAATCATTAATGCTAATAAAGACAGCACTGGGGATCCATAGCTCCCCACTCCCCACCTTTCTACCACAGTCCTCTTCTTTTCTGAAACTTACCTCAGAGCTCTTTACAGATTTGTTTGTTCTACTACCAAACTGGAATGACAGAGCAAATGTCCACCTTTATCCCCCTGCCAGGAGGTTAGCATAAAACAGAATCTAACTTGCTTGTGAATATGATCTTACTCTTTGCAATTGGCCACTCTACATTATAAAACAAAGCACTGGGTCTGACAATCTGAAGTGCAACCTACTGTGCTTCTGTGTGGTCTGGTTTTGGTTTGGTTTAGTTTAGTTTTAGTGGTGGTGGTCCAACAGCCCCACCCATAGATACCCATATGGTCCTTTCCCTTCAGTTCTGCCTCCAGAGAGCAGCAAGTCTCCCTTCTCTGTTCCTCACCCTGTCCTGGCCCTCTCCCTCCATCCCCACTCCATTGTGTCTTCCTGTCCTCTCGTTTTCTCCCTCAGTTCTTAGGCATGTGTGCAGTACAGAAACCTGAGCCCTAAGTACTATTATATGAGAGACAGTGACTTGCATATCTCGGTTTTCTTTAGCCACTATCATTCTAAGTCCCTGTTGCAGCATCTTATTTTTCATCTCAGATAACAACAGTTGTTAGTAGAAAGTGTGGTCAGAATTTACAAGCCGACTTTACTTTCAGAAATGGGAGTCTAGGCATAACCTTCACAGGGAACCAGAACTTTTTGAACAATTTGTTGCCTGCATATTTGAATGGAATGTGGGCTGGAGGAAGCGGCTATGAGACCAGAGCTTTGTTGCTGGATGGCAGGAGGATTGTTGTTAGGAGACAGAATATCCCTTGAGAGCCTGTGTTATGCTTCTGGTTTTTCTGTAATGGAAGGATCCAGTTTTCTCCTGGGCCAGATCGCTCTTCTTCACCATTTAATTTTAGTTACCAATTGACCTTCTCATTACTCTTCTCTCCAGACCCAGTTTTATTAGCTTACCTTTGGGAAAAGCCAGTAGGGCAATCAATTAATATATTGAAGACATAATTTTCTCATGCTACTTTGAAGTATTGTAATTCTTACCTATATGTAGTGGAATTGCATATTTCATATCATTTGTTTAACTAACTAATCCTGTGTAAACAGTAAAGTTCAATGTCAATTTTTCTAAAGACTTGAGCTACATAGATTCAGGTTGGCAACCTGCTTCACTGGGAAGCTGTAGCATGTGGCTGAGGTTCAAGCCAAGATTAACACTGAAAAATAAGTAAACTAACAAATAAATAAATAAATAGAAAGAAAGAAAGAAAGAAAGAAACGAGGAGAATTGTGAAACAAGAGGTAATATAAAATCAGGGCACAAAACCAAAGAGATCTGATAGGGGAAGTTTAAGATAACAAATTTGAAGTGTCGATGATCAACAATCTAGAGAGATTCAGAGAAGTTCACGCTATGGTAGATTTGAGTCATCTGTTTTGTTTTATTGAAATAAATTCCATAGTAGGCACCAATCTAGGCCACAGATTCAGGCATAAGAAAACTACTTCCAATTTAAAATGAATTTTGATGGGTGGATGGAAAGGGAATGTCTTGCTATCATTTGGTTGATTTTTCCTAAGGTGTAAAGGGGTTGTGATGATTCTTATATAATGGGTCTGGGAACAAGTTGCCTTTACTGGCCATCTGTGTGTTCTGGTGTTGCTGATGCTACTTCGTACTGTCCCCATTCATTTTTACATAAAGGTGTAGCTATGTAATACCTTCTTCCCCCAAAGAGTCTCTCTGGGTCTAGGAAAACTCTCCTGTTACTCTATGGCAACCATGATGATGCCTCTTAAGCTCTCTGAAGTAACCTCAGTTCCTCTCTATTGACAGATATCAATCTTAGTTTCTAACCCTCTTTCTCCTTTGCCTTTCTAGGAGCAAAATTTTAATATCCTGGGGAATACATTCCCGAAATGAAGATTAGTGCCCTCTCATCTTCAGCTTCTCTGAAACCTACCTAAATTTTGTTGATGTTACTGTTGTTGTTGTTTGTTTGTGTTTTTTATCCTTCCATTCCCTTGAGTTTGTATGATTTGGAGCAGCGATATTCAGAAAGATTCTAGTGTATAGATGTCTTGGTTTCTCTTTACTACTCTTGGCTTCAAGCTGGATGCTTACTTGCTACTCTAGTAGTGGGGAAAATAATCTCAGTCTCATAATATATTCTTTCAAATCTTTGTAGCCTTATACCTGGTTCTCAGTTTTTAAAACTAAGTATATATGTGTGCAATATAAGGGAAACATTAAGAAAAACCTATGCTGAGTGGTATGTCAAAAGAGGATTTTACTACCTATAGCTTATTATCATTTTCGTTGACATAATGTATTATCATTATATTTTTATTTATCTCTTAAAAGTGATTTAGACTATTTATGATTGTGGTAAATATTATCATCCAAATTCTAGAGATGAGGTATTAATATACAGATAGGTCAATTTGTCACATAACTATTCTACAAGTCAAGTCTATGGGCAGTTACTGCAAGACTACAGCAGGCATCCCCAAAAGAAATTTCCTGTTAGCTTAATATATGTCTTTCCATCAGCACTAACAAAAATGCAATGACAAAGTCTAATAACTGGTTCTATCCATCTATCTACTATCTATCTATCTACTATCTATCTATCTATCTATCTATCTATCTAATATCTATCCATCTATCCATCCATCCATCTACATAAGAAAAAAGTTGTGAATGTGGACATTAAGCTATGTAGCATTTGAAGCATGTGAAGAATATTGTTTACATCTGAAGGGAAGCTTACTATATTAATTTCAAATGCCTTAAGTTCAATGAATACTCTTACTAATATTTATTATACCCGTTCTTAGTGCTTGAATCATGGGTGATATTTTTCACCATAAATGCGTACAAATTCAAATAACATGATAAATACTCAATTTTATGAAAATATATCTCTTTCTCTTTGTATACCTTGGGGCAGTAATTTCTAGTACTTACTGTTTGTTAGAATTACTTATGGAGATATGTATCTTAAGAAATTATAACTTAATTGGTCAGTGTTGGGACCCAGTATTTTATTATTATAATAAGTCTCTTCTGGGTCATTCTAAAGTTTAATAATGGTTGAAAAGTGTAGCATTTAATTTTTTTCTATATTATTCATAATCTATCTGGCTACACTTAAACTTGCACTAGGGTAGAGAAACCCAGCATATTTGAATTAAAAAAGTCACACAGTGTCCTAAAGTGTTTCTCTCTCTCTCTCTCTCTCTCTCTCTCTCTCTCCTTAAATGTCTGTTTTTCTCTGTATGTGTATACCTATCAATCTGTCCTTCTTTTTCACTCTTTTGTCAGTTTTATTGAGTATGAAGAGAACTATCCTGGAATAGTAATCTGCTTCTTTCTCTAAGGGGGAAAAAACACCCAAAACGTGGTTTCAAATCTTCCTAGTACTAGAGTCTGGACTGGTGCACCATGTAAGTACCAGTCTCTCTCTCTCTCTCTCTCTCTCTTTCTCTCTCTCTCTCTCTCTCTCTTTTTCCTTCTAATCCCAAAGGGACTCTTAAATAGCTTCTGTAAAATGAAATCAGCCTGTATCCAAACTTACTCAGATTTTAGAGAATCCTGTCCATATTCCAAACCTGTGGATCAAAGCCAAGTTATATACTTTTGAATCTCTGGAGTGACTGATATTTCCATGTTTGTTAGCAAGTGGTCCTAACATATGGCACTGTTTCCTTTAGTGGGACAGCATATTTATAAGTCCCTGGTTGACTTATTCTATAGGATCAGGTTTGCACTTACGTCATGTTCAGTCCTCCCAGAGCCCAGGAACCTGGGGCAGTGGTAGTCACTTTGTCCTCTGTGAAGGCTTCTTCTACCATCACTTTCTTCTCTCAAGCATATCTTCTTAAAAATATTTCTCCTCTTTTCTTCTGCTTTGCTATTTGTTCCCTATGCAGCAACTTCTAATGACTGTTTAATAATGTAAAAAGCAAATCTTTACTCTGAGCAAAACCTTTTAAACAATATAATAGCTTGTATAGAAGTGGAAAATAACTGAGCACAGAACACTAGTATTCAGAAAAGATTTTTTAAACAACTGAAATGATCATGTCTCTTATGACATATAGTCATCCTTTATACATGCTTTGTCTATATTTGCCTCTCCAGTTAAGTAATTAGTATACAGCAGAAATAGTATCCCATACATCTTGTTCTCCACTGTAGCACGCAAAGCAATGTCACCTCAGCAGAAATAATTGGTTGTATGCATGAGAGCAAAGGGTAAGATACTGAAAGGACATTCCACCAAAACTAACCAGCATGGATTATCTATTTAAATCTATTTTTTACAGGCTGGAAATGTAGCTCGGAGTCAGGCAGATAACTTGCCTACCTCACATGGAGGCTGTATTCTATCACCAGTTCAATTAACATAAAAATGGAGAAAGTTATCCTTAGTTGCAAAATATGTAAGTAAGAAAGTGATAAGTCAAGTAACCTGCTTGTTTTAAATATCTGTAATATTGTTAGTAAGGACTTAAAGGCACATGAGGTTTTAAATGTTTATTTATTGATTGATTCATTTAACCAAATATGTGATGGCATATTTATTTTCTCAGTTTTTATTGTCATTGGAATGTGATTGTCATTTTCCTCATGTCAAGTACACTTTGCAGAAATGTACTTGATGTGCTTAGGAGACTGTGTGTATTTTTTCTTTCAGGCTCTTGAGGTTAAAAACCTCAGAAATTTGCCTTTGTGAAAAATGTACTTGAGTTTTAACATCAGCATGAAGAGTGAATTTAAAAGATAAGAATATCAGATGGTTTGTGGGTAGTGTTTAAGCTGGGCACGTTTTTAAATAACAGCATTTCAACTTTCTTTGAAGCAGATAGATAAAAACGATGTTGACTCTGTCTCTTTTTGTAACCTTTGAAAAAATACAATCTAGTCCTTAGAAAACAGACACTAATTTCAGAATTTTGAGTTTTGAGAACTCTCAACATAATGAGTAGATGGACGCATAATTGCATTTTCTAGTGATTAAGTATAGTTCTAATTAACAATGCTCATATAGTTCCTTTTCCCTTCAAGCATGTACATTCAACTAGGAACTCTTTGCAGCTTTTGTATATTCTGAAATCATATCAACCTACTCTGGTTTAAAATAAAACAAAAAAGCCAGATGAAAAGTGAGATTTTGTTCCAATGACAACATCTCTCTTACATGGAAATTTCCCCTCATATTTCTATTGCTTCCCACTCATACACAGAAGGAAACTCGACATTTCCAGTATGTAACAGTGTAGTCAGTATTAATAAACAATTAATGTTGAAGGAATATGCAGAAAATGGTCCTAATTCAGGCTTCTGAATGGATCAATGAATGACAGTAAAGAATGATAATGTTGAAATATTTGTGAATTAAAGAAATAGACCTTCAGTTTCAAACATCCTTAATGTGGCATATTATACACATTACTCTATGTGATTCCATTCTTTATCTGGATATGTTTTTCATGAGTTTGCATTCATTCTTATAATGAAAGTATATTTTTTTTTCTCAATTTCAATGTTCCCTCTTTAAAGGCTGCAGCTTTACATCTTTGCATGATTTTTTCTATTTTGTTTTTGAAAACAGGTTTTTCTTTTCTGACTTTTCTATTTTTGGAAACCCATATATAACACTACAAAGAAACAAAATTAAGACTTCTTCAAACTGCAGTGAATTTTACTGGAGTTGGCATTGTTTCAATGAATACAATTTAGCTTATTCTACTAACACCCTGGTAGAGATTTTGGATTTGCTCATCTGCATTCTGCACGATCAGTGATGCTAATGGATATATTCAAAAAGATATGTAGGGTATATATCAGGAGCATGATTCTGCAACCAGTTGCTTTAGAGATGCTTTATTTGGTTTATTGCATGAATGTTACTTTATAGTTTGAATGGTGACTAGATAACTCCAGCCAGATATATTTTACATTGTAAATCAGTTGTCTATTGTATTCTGTCATTGACTGGAGAGAACTCATGAACAAAGTTCATACAATTAAGAATCTATGAACAAAAAGGATATAACAGACCATATAGGTATCTCTTCTTTTGTTCTCTTAAAGTACCTTATATGTGTATCTATTAAATCGTATGTCACAAAGCAGAGGACATTTTTGTTAACATTAATTTCTTTATGTCTGTGACCCTCTAGATTCACCAAGTGAGTATACTCAGCTCAATGGTGTATGATTCATACAAATATTTTACTGTTGTTATTGAGTGACTTCCTTATTACTTACTAGACTCATATATGTTACAGTTGCCGAGACATTAAAAAGTTGCAAAAAGAAATCAGACAGATTTTATTACTGCTCTTCAGTGCTAAGTCAACCTTAACCATACATCATATGTTATTGTCTACTGATGAGGAAAATTACTTATCTAAGAAAAACTTTGATAGGCTGAGTTGTGTTGATCAAACTCACTATCACTAAAGTGCATATATAGACACCAAAATGCAAATTTATTAATTTACTATTGCCTGTATGAAGACATGCTTTTGTCCATCTAGCAACCTTCTTTTGTGAAGACTCTCCTGCCCTCCTCATGTGGAGCAGCACAGGAACCTAAAAGAGCATCAAATCTATTGACATCTAGCTGTTTTCTGGTTTTTACCACTCACTGAGGCCTTTGAGGCCAGAACCTGGACTCAGCCTCCTTTATATCTACAATGTCTGTTTTAGTCAGCTCTTTTGCTGCTGTGACTTAAAGACCTGACCACAACAACTGTAGAGGAGAAACAGTTTATTGGGGGGATTCACAGTGTCAAAGATCTCCATCTATAGACAGTTGGCTTCATTCCTCATGGCTCCAGGTAAGACAGAATAATGAGGTGGAAGCACGTGGCAGAGGGAAGTGACTCACATCATGATCAGGAAGAAGAAGGAGAAGGAGAAGGAGAAGGAGAGAGAGAGAGAAAGAGAGAGAGAGAGAGAGAGAGAGAGAGAGAGAGAGAGAGAGAGAGAGAGAGATTTTTACTAATTATATAATACATACATATATATCCCCAAACCACACAACCCCATTCCTCACTGACTCTAGCCACACCCTTCCTGCCTCCAATTACCACTCAATTAATCCCATCAACTGATTAATTTGCTGAATTGGTTAATACCCCTATAATTCAATGATTTCTTCCCCAACCTTCATGCATTGTGTCATACACAAGCTTTTTGGGACACCTGACATCCAAACCATAAAAATGTCCAATAGAGGGGTGAGCTGACTTATCACAGGAACTTTATGAACGACAGTATTAATATCTATGTATTTTATTGAGCACAAACCAAAGAATCATTTCTTTCACTCTCTCTTTCTCAGATGTAATTTATGATGTATCTTGTACTCCTACATGATCCCTGAGAGTATAAGCTAAATTTCCTTAACCTTTGGATTATCTCTTCCCATGGGCAATTCATATATAGGAAAACAAACTTTACCAATTAATATTGAATATATATCTGTTGTTTAATAAGATGATTTGTTCAGCTTCCTTAATTATAAATGTGTTCTGAATCATTTATTATTATTGCTAATGCTTTGTTTTATAAAGGGGCTCAATAATTTTAAGACATTAAATAATGAAGTAAAAAAAAAAACAGAAAATGCAATCTAAATGTCCACAGTTTAGTTGTGTCAGTGATTCGTATATAAAAATATCCTTTACAACATTTTACCCTTGCAATATTATTTCAGATGGGTCATTGGAATATTTTTGGTTTAGTATTTTCATAGCTTATTTAAGATAGAATTATGGAAGTGATTAGCTTTAGGTCTGTTGTGAGGTCATCTTGAGGCCAGGATGGAAGAAGTTTGCAGATTTTATTTTACCATATCCAGCAATGTGCTCCAATAAAATATTGTGAAAATCCTATCTGATGGTTGATGGATGTGAATTTAAGCTGTAATATCATGTAGTACACAGGGATGAAAGGCATCAATGTTGTGTTCTATAATTGCTGGCATCATAAAACATGAACATTATTGGATCTATGTCAATGAGGAAAATCACTCATGATGAATGGCTACATTTATGGCAAGCCAAAATCATCATATTATTCATTGGTAATTTAATTTGTGAATATATGATTCAACATAGATGCTGTTGCAATAGATATAGAATTTGAAAATAAAGTAAATAAGTATTATTTGTGCATCAAAAATTCACTGTTGAATAATTATTAAAAAATTCTAAAACAGTTCCAGTTTGGGGGTATTTGAAGAGTGCCAGTAATTAAGAGATGATTAGGGGTCTGGCATTTCATGTTCACAAAATTCACACTTGCTAAATAAACTGAAAGGAATTGAAAATGTTATATGCATGGACTTTATAATATTAAAGTATTAAATATTTATATGAAGCCATAGTGCCAAGAGATTTTTTTTTTTTTCTGGCAACTAGAAACTCTTTTTATTTACCTAATAACCTTGTGTGCAAGTGCTCTCAGGAAAGATGGTTAGCACTTCTGAAAGTGCATTCAATCTGTCTTCTCTACGAGCAGAAGCAAATTGAAGGTATAGATTGTAGAATCTTAGTCCTGGATGGGAGCTCAGAAATAATTTACTCTGCATAGATGAGGGCCCTTAGGTCCAGAGCTATTGAATGATTTACATAAATTCACATAATTGCCTAGTAACAGAGCTGGGATTAGAACCCTTGTCATCTGACACAGGATGAGGGGCCCTTTCTCTGCTTCCTCTCCCTGTGACAGCTAGAAAATGACAACCAACATGTCTGCATGACCTTGATGTCTTAAAATTCACTTCTCACAATGTTACATGATCACTGAAATACTGATCCAGAGTGTGCTCAAAAGTTGTTTTTGCACATCTAGCCTTTGGGAATTTAGAAGTCTCCAGTTCTGTTCCTAGGAAAGAGAAATATGACGCAGCATTGGTGATTTTTTTTCCAAGTCCCGTAGGTACTAAGGAGAGAAATTCCTGAGAGACACTGATGGCTTTTTTGCATTGATATCCTATTCAATCAACAATGGCAACTACAAGAGCTCCTGTCACTTGGGTTGTTTCTGCTTTGTGGGACATCAAAAAATATTGTGGGAACAGCTCAGTGTACAATGATCCCAAAGACCCAGACCTCCCTTCTTAAGGTGCTTCTGTAAAGGGTTCATGACATCAAAATCACTTCAGAAAGTTCAGGGAGGCTACTTTATCAAGCTGCCCACTGCAGGTGACTTGAAAAGAGGAGCACACCGAGTGGGCTGAAGACGTATTTATGGCCTGTTTGAGGAAGTGTCACACATGCTAATAGTAGCAACCTCTCGAATTTGTTACATTGGAACCAATGCCAAGGCACCAGCAAATTGCAGGTTCTTTTATTTATTTCTAAAATTTTGCTTCATTTTTTTCAGTCACCCCAAATTATTTTGCAGTTCTCATTTTCTACATTGTGTTGAGGTTGCAGAAAGGAAACAAAGCCTTTGGTTAAAATCATTTGCTACAATTAATTGTAGTTCTGCTCATGCTATGCCAGGGGAATTTCAGATGCAATCTCATTAAATCATCTCTGAGGATTTGAAAAAAATGTTTGTCAATGTCCCAGTTTGGAAAATGCAGAAACAGAGACAGAGATGGAAATGACTTAACTCTTTTAGGTAGGATTTTTGCAGGGTTGGGATTAGAAACGCACCAGTCCCTAACCAAAAAACTTCATGGTCTGCTTAATTCTTATTCTTTTCTCCTATGTCTATGTGAGAAAAACAAATTAGAATTTCATAAATCTATAGGGATGAAGGCTCTGGTCTTTCAAGGGGGATTCTTACCTAGTTACAACAATGTTCAATATGGAAAAATTCAAGCTAAGTTACAACAGATAATCTGTTGTCTTCATAGCTCCTCATTATGGGTTAGAAGGCAGAAAGAAAAATAACTAAAGAATCTGAAAATAATGAGAGAACATGCTTAATTTGCTACTGGAGCTATAAATCATAGAATATTGAGTATTAGATAAGACATATGGGCAAGACAGGGTCAGGGGCAACTTGCCTTGCTCCTTCATACACGGGGGTTGCTATGGTTACACGGGTGCTGAACTGATAGTGGACTGAAGAAGCCACTCTAATATTTTACTTTGTAAAATGTTACTGAAGGTTTCACTCTCTGAGATGCAGTGGGTGGAAGAGTAGCACTTTCCCCTGACATGGTAAATGGAATTTACCTAGTAAAATCTCCCAAAATTAATTTTTGTTGATTTTTTAATTTTTTCCTTTATATTACCCTACCATACAAAAGAACTATGAGGAGGAAAAGCCCTGTATTCATGACATTGTGAGTCTTAACATCACAGGTATAGTAAGGTAGAAGCAATACCCTGATTACACCCACAAAACACTTTCTCTTCAACTCGGTGACTTTTTGTTCTCATAATTACCACTGTTTGTGGTGGATCACCAGAGTTTATTAATTTTGTCTGAAGCTAGATTTTGTAAGTATGTGAAAAAGATATATATATATATATATATATATATATATATATATATATATATACACACACACATATGTACATATATATACATATAAATATTCATTCTTATGAATTTCATATATAGCTAACATAGCATAATAATTTTTATTTTCTTTCAGAAATTCAAAATATGTTCTAAATAATAGTGAATTGATTATAGTAGTTAGAAAACAATAATATTTAAATTGTTCTTATTAATTTGCTATCCAATTAATAGTACTAACAAAGTTCCTATAGATATTTGGCCCATGCCTATTTGAAGCAATATCATTGATTGTTCTGAAAACTAAAGGACTATACAATTTTTAGTGCAAGAAGAAAAAATTGTATGTGAATAGTACATGCAGGCTCAGGCCATTTATATGTTATCTTAATTTGTGTTTCAAAGCAAAGAAGAAAGTCTTTTTGAAGAAAGTCAACATCAATCATGGTTTTGGAGAAAAAAATAACATTTTGGGGAGAATCCTAAAAAATTAAAAAAATAATAATAAAAAATTCATTTCTGAAAAGTATATGGGCAATTCAATACAATGGGAAATTTATTGGGCCCACATATACATATTGCTTCATACAACATAGAGCCACTCTGACACATAATATGTGAAATTGGGGGCAGATGACAATTCAAAGAAAAGTTGATCCTTCTGACCCACATGTATTTAACTATCCTTTAAAAAGTGATTTTTGTAATGGTGAATCCAGGTCAACCAAATGTAAGCACATCGGGTGTAAAATCTTCCAACCTGAGTGTTAAGTAGGAGCATTTAGGAAACCAAGGGCTCTTTGATTCACTGTTGAGCCCAGAGTGCAAGACAAGTGCCCCTACTCATCTTCCTCTTCCCTTACACTATTTCTCCTTGGTTATTCGCTGGAACCCTCACAGGCTGTAAACTAACCTAAATCATTTGTCCTTGGTTCAAGAAGCATTTGATCCCAGCTAGGCCAGTAAGATTTTAGTGTCAGGAATTGTAAAATATAGATTTTCTTGGTAGATGAGAAGCTGTTAGGACAAAAGATTGAGACACCTACTGCCACATTTTCAATGTTCAGAAGTCCGCACACAAAGAGAACATGAAGCTGGTGACTAAGCAGTTGGAAGAGACAGTTTTCATGAAATCAATTAAACGACCAGTTTTCAGCTAGCTTTCCATGCTGCTTGGCCTCTACTCCCTTCATAGTTTGGTTATGTAACTCCACAAATGCCTCTTCGTATCTTAGGTTGATGAAAGACAGGGTTTTTAAATTTTACCAGGTAGTTTTTCTGACCCACCCATTTGCACACTGCTCAGTTCTTCTAGTGGCTTCTCATCTGGTGAGGTGGCTGTAGATAATCTGAAATGCCCATCTCCCTCTCCAAGTCTGATTTCGTCTCTGACCATGAGTTATATATCTTTTCACAACATCTGTGGGTGTCAAAAGTGTGATAAATACTGGCTACAATGCAAAAATTTTGATGTAGTTTTTTCTTACTTTGAGATTTCTATTCCTCAATTGTTGATATTGTCATTGAAGAACTTGCTACTAAAAAATTACTACAAACATGGAATTCAAAACCTTTACTCTTTCCATTCCAGGCCCAAGTTTAAGAGTCATTCAAATGGGACCTCTGAAAGATCTATCAACAAAGCTACACCCCAAACCATTTAGGAAATTATTCCTAAACTTTTAGATAGAAATATCCATAATAGAAGAAGAGTTAAATATGTTTTCTGTGGCTGGGATTGTAGCTCACTGGTGGAGCACCTGACTAGCATGTGTGAGGCACTGGTTTTCATTCTTAGCACTGCATATAATTGAAATAAAGGTCCATGAACAACTAAAAAAAAATTTTAAAAAGATATGTTTACTGTGGGGTTCTGTAGGAAGAGGATTCTGATGACTGTGAACTGAAAATATCCTATTTCAAGGACGAAAAATATTTAAAGACTTAGCTTAAAGGCACTGAACAAAATTTATATATTATATTCAGTATTACAAAAGTAGTGCTTTAATTTACTTAGAATAGAAAAAATTCATGCTTCAGAAAAATGCATGATGTTATCTTCTGATATGCTGTGGGTACTGTACAACAGACATTTGATTTTGAACCGAGAAGCAGAGGCTTTTGGTATTGAAGGCTACAGTTAAAATAAAACATGCTTTCTGAGATTGTAATCATATAGAAATTAGAAATACATATTAACCTAAAGCTAGAATTTTGTTCTTAGACTTTATTCATTCAAATGTGTAGAGGAAGGAAAACAGGAAAGAGATTTGAAGAAAGGGAAAGAAAACTTCAAAGCATGGAGCAAATTCAAAAGGATATCTAAATATCTCAGGATCAGATTGTTTGCCTGAACAAGTAGGTAGCATCAAATCCCATCACTGTGTAAAACTATAATGCATGGATAAAGAAATGTGGAAAAAGAAAAAAAAAAACTAGCGATCAGCTTCAAAGCATAGAATAACTGAAGCTGAAATAGCAGAAGTGAAAAGAAATGCTTGGGCAGGATAGGGCTACTGTGCATGTTGCTGCTGTCCTGGTAGAAGAGGGGACAATATTCACAGTAAAATTGCACAATAACTCCAGGGGAGATAAAAGCCTGAAGGAGATAGGATGAGCTCAAAGCAAGACAGGGGTCCTGGGTCTGAATTTAAGAAAATTCTGACTATGGGAACTGAGAGCTACTACTTTTTTCTTGTGATGGCTGGTTTCCATTTTCTGTGTGTCCATGGCATTAACACAATGTTTCCTAGATTTGGACATTTTTAATAGTACCGGAAGTTTTGTGTCAGCTCTGATAGAACAATTTAAAAAACACATATTCTTTAACTGAACATTCATTAAGTCACTTGGCCAGAAATCCAAATAACAAAATGTCTATTATGGTTTTTGTGTATAATAAAAGTTATGCAAAGTGTTGCTTCTCTATATAGAGAATAAAAAATAAATTCAATAATACTCTCAGATGACCAATTTTAGCAATTTTATTTTATCAGGAGAGGTGAGCATAAAATACATGTTCTTAAATTAATGTCCTTTGAGGGCAGAGAGAAAAGAGCTCATTATTCTTCTAACTGGCAAAATTTGATTTTATTGACACCCTAACAGTATGTCACTTGCTCAATATTATCTCCCACGGCTATAGTTTTATAGACTTCCTTCGTTTTATTTTGTTGAATGTAGCAGTTCTATGATACATTTTCAAAGATGTCTATGCTATCTGACAATCTACTTCTGAAACTAAAGCTTTAATTTTAAAGATAACAATAAATTACATGCTCTGTTGATACCTTGCACATTCTAGGCAATAAATACATATATGGGTTCAATTTAAAAACTCTGTTGAAAAATACAATTCTATGATGTTAAGCATTGTTTATCATTCCTTTTTGTGTGTCCATGAACTGTCTCTGTTTCTCACACCCAATGGGTGTAAAATAAGTGGTTGTTCATTGATGAATGAGTACATTAATGGATGAAGGAATATATGTAGCAACAAAAATGTTGATGAACATGTAGAATTATGGAATTTAATTATTTGGTGGGATCAAGTTTCGCCAAAACTTGGTAAGGTAGACAAAATATAATGAGTCCTCAATGATGTTCAAATAAGAATCCCCTAAAACCTGAAATAACATTTATTAAATAAATGTTATGAAATAGCACTGTACTTTCACAGAGGGTGATTTGAGTGATACCTTCCAGGTATCTTTTCAAGCAAAAATCCTCCAGGGTCCTTTCTGCTTGCATCGCTCCATGTCTCCTCAAGAGGGTCATTCATAGTTCATCCTAGAAAGCCAAAATGTTCCTCTAACTATCCATACAGATCACAGTGCTTACTTGACTCTTTCCTGGAAAACTTGTTGATGGTCATCTGTTATCTCCTGTGGAGACTATGATTAATTTATGTTGTGAGACACTTCTCTATTTATATTACTTTATCAAATTACATTAAGTGTGGCATTTATGTGTGATATATATCTATATCTATATATATATAGATACAATTTCATATATATATGAAATTGTATCACAGAGTTTGTAACAACTTTAGAGGTATAATGTTAATACTGCTTATTTTCTAAAAAATATTAGAATTAAGAAAGGCATTCTAATACTACATTAGAGACTTAGTTTAAATTTAGACTTCTAGCAAAAGGGGGGGGGTAAAATTATGTCACTAAAGGAATCCTCAGAAATGGCATTTCCTAAACAATCTTTAAAATCTTAATAGCAGGTATTTGGAAACCTGCTATTACAGATCTGCAATTGAAGTTAAATTTAATGTTCTCATATATGACTTATTTGGTACCATTTAGTGATCATTGTGATTATTACTATTCAACATGATTCCTACATGTGTTCTGATACTAACATTTTCATCTTCTCACACAATATCTCTCACCTTCTTTTAATAATGACGTTTCTTTAGAGACAAATAGCAGCAGTCTGGTCTGATTTATCCCTTCAAGATTATTGTTCAAAATAGGTGACATCTGTGATTCTGTTTGAAATTTTAATTTCATATAGTAAAAAAATATAGACTCACTCACACATAGTTATAAGGCAGTGGTGCTGTCATCTATGCTCTTTCCACTAAAGCCTTGAAGGCTTTGTTTTGCTGAATACATTGAATGCACCATAAATTGGAACCCTTAATGGACTTACCAGAACCCGACCTCTTGGACCTCAATTCTAAACCTCATTGTTGGCATGCTATCTTATTGTCTTGAGACATTAAGTTTCTAGACCTATATGATGCGGACACTTGCTTCATCATCTGATGTAATGAATTACCACTGAGGAATAGAAATGTGTCCTGTTTTTGCTACTGAGGCTCTTGAATGTTCTCTATTTTCTGCTCACTCTGCTTTAGTGATTACAGAGTAGATTTTTCCCACAAGATATGCATGTAGTTTCAAAAAAAATGAAGCATCTTTTTCAGTTAATGAGCTACAAATATAAAAGTTTTGGGAAGTCTCTATGGAAACTTTTGAATAGGGTGACCTACTAGTACTGAATGCACATGAGATGACAGTTTCTTCTAGATGGCACATTGTCAGAGATGGGAGATGGTGGAACTTAAGAAAGGCACTAAAATTAACTCTGCCTCAGTTTCCATCACTATGCAGGAATAATTGCCTAATTTTCAGTCATATTATCAAGATTAATAAGATAGCCCTTAAAATTACATTAAATTCCTTGGAGATAGGCATTATGTAAGTAGGAAGCACTCTATTAAATGGAAAAAATCTCAAGAAAGCGAGGCTAAGCATAATATAAAATGTGGTCTGAAATTTAAGTAATTGACCAGAAATCAGGACTTTGGGCCAATTACTAGACTTCCAATCTATGTCATTTGAGAAAAATTGTACAGAACATCCTTTCCTCTTTTCCAACATTTGCTTATTACATGAAGTAGATAATTTAACACTAAATAAGGACACAGTCACATTCCCTCCATGTATCATTGCAGTCTGCTAAAAAAAGAATTATATTAAATTGGTAGTCAGAATCTTTCCCCAAATGAAGATAATTGGATTTCAGATTCAAAGGACATCATTCAATTGTAAAGAAATGGCTAGAGGAAATAAAAAGGCACTCTCCTCAGTATATAGTATTTTATATTTTCTTCAGTATTACATAAAGTTCATTCCAAAAGGAAAGAAACATTATCCTGGAACATGCACCTGACATTTAGATTTAAAATACCATATATAATTTTTCAAAATTCTCTTATCTACTCTGACATAATTATTGTAATATTTCCTTGTTGGTGATAAGAATCCATTTTAATTTTTATTGAATGTCTATTGAATATATGTACTTTTCAGAATACTTTGTTGAACTTAGATTATATAAACTACCGGAATAAGAGCTATCTGAATTCTGTTTCATAATCAGAAAGTATTTTTTCATTCATATATTAGAATACCTCCATAATTAACCATTTGTGCTTTTAAGTAATGTTGGGACTTTAAGAATATGTACATGTACTGTGATTCAAAGAAGCCTAGGAGTTGAGATAGAAAAGAAGCTGACTCACATAGAACTTCTTAACAGTTTACTGATTTTAGTAAAAAACTTATTAAGGTTGGGATTTGTTTATAACATGTTAGAGTTGTTTAGTCAAGGGAATTTTCATTGAGTTTAGGCGCATTAACCTTGAGTCACATTTGCTAGAAATATACCCCTGAGAAGTTTTATGAATTCACCCAAAAGAAAGAGTAGACAGTACCCAACTGGATAACAGGTTGAAAATGAGTCACAGTCTAATAAGGTATACATAAGGCATAAAACCTGATTGAGAAAAACAATACATGGATCACGAGATAGAACTGAACCCTCTTGGAATAGATATGATTCTGAAAATCTTTTGTTTAAATGCCTCATATGTGATTTGTGAACTTATTACCTGATTCACACATACCATGTACTCCTCTTGACTGCTGAGAAATATTTGAAGACCCCAGAAGAAAATAAGTCAAGTGAATTCACAAATTCCACTTGGACTTTCATGTTAACCATAATGTTTGGTCTATGATCCTTGATACTGGAAAAGCAAATTAGGATCTTTTCCTATAGAACACTGATAAAGGACACAAAAGGAATACAATTAACACATTATTCAATAAATATTAACATCTTACTTGGGTAAATAAAATTCCTGGAAATATATTTATAATTATCTACTTTACTCAACTATTTCATGTTTTTTCTAAATATATGCCAGGGATTATGCTAGGTATTTGAACAATTGTGCTAGATATTTGACTTATATATGTTCATCATGATTTTTAATCTAGGAAGATAAGATTTTGCATAATGATTTTTTAATTAGTATTGACAGAATTTGTCCTATAGTGAAGTATATTTACTAAATACTAGAGAGTCTAAAGATAAGTAAAGAGTGATTAGCAAAATACTTTGAAACTCAGTGGCACAGAAGCAACTATTATAACTGGAAGACACAGAAAAACTTTACCCCACGAAGGAGGGTAATACATATCAAACAGTTCATTCTAATTAAAAATCAAAACTCTACTCCAATCTCAAAAGTATACTCTCTGCTTCTTAAATGAAAATCCTTTGGAGTGTTCTTCAATGCATCCTAAGTGAAAATGGTGCTCGGTTCATTAATGTGTTGTAGGTTTCCTGATTCCTTCTTTCTATTTCAGGATGCCTCTTGGTGCCACGTGATTGCAGGTAAACATTTAGGTGCTCTCCACAACGTGAAGTCTTGATACGTAAAAAGGAATGCATCATTTGGATGATGTTTTAGACCACCATAATTTGAAACTTCTAACATTTACACTAAACTAATGACAATGTGGTAGTTCTACAGAAAGAATGAAATCTTGCCTAAGTCAGCATTCCATGTTCTGTGGAATTGTGATAGAAGCTGTAGTAGCTAAAGTCAAATGGGAAACAAATTATTAAAAATATATGTCTAAATCTATATATCTGAATTTCCAAAATGCTGTATCTTGTTATATACCATTTAATAACACGTTGCTGATTAAATCATTGATTTCAATATTGAGTGTGTCTATGTATATGTGTACAATCCTTTGGTCAAAAGTCACCTGTAATTAATTTCAGCTTTTCTGTATCTTTCTATGGATACCTTATTTATAAGAGACTTCCAAGTCTATTTAAATATATTGTTACACACATTTAATATATAGTTATATGTGTACTGCCTTTCCAACTATACCTTCAAGCCACCACAAAAAGTATAAAAAACAATTTATACAGGAAATATTTCAGATTATATAATAAATTATAAGTAATTACTTCATACACAAGTGGCCTGCCTCTTTACTTCTAATATAAAGAAGACACAGAGAAGTCAGATTTCTTCAAAATATTCTTCTTCATTTCACATTTTTTTGTTGTTGTTGTTTGTTTTCAACAACCTGCAGTGAGGGGGAAATGAAGATTCCACTATTCCCTTCAGAGAGTATATTTCAAAGACAAATCTTCAGCAGACTTAGTTGGCTCAACTTTTAACTAGCAATTTCACAGGAATCATTTCTTCCAGTTTTCTTTTTTAAGCTAGGATTTGTAATTTCATATTCAATCCAAGTATCTGACCATAATCTATAAAAACATAAATATATCCAATTCAATTACATTAATGAACAAAGTACATTTTATTGATTATATTCTTTACATTGTTGCCTGGGGTGAGACAGACTTGGTGAGTTAGAGACTAGTTATATGGAAAAACAATAGCTTGTTTTTCTGGGAGTGGTTACTACCCAGATACCAGGGGAAAACCATCAGACATTGAGGATGATATGAAATGTGTATTTCTATCCAAGGAATTAATCTCATATTCTTTAAATACATAAGACTTTCAGTGCAATGGGCAACCCACAAGTTAACAATGTTTCATTAATTCTCCAACAAATCATTTCCAAAGATCATGACAGTAATATTTCACATGCTATCATTAACTGACAACTATTAAAACCCAGAATCATATTCTGACAGAAAATAAAATCACATCAGAATATTTTTAAAATTTTCAATGTCCTAACTATGAAAGAAATGTTATAAAAAATGGATTAGGAGGGAGAGTAATAGGATTCATGGATTTTGTTTGTTTAGCCTTTTTAAAATATTTATCAGCATGTTGATATGACTTTTAAACTCTCTTGTCATTCAGGATCTGAGAAGGATTTTTCCTAGGATGCTTGAGGATGCCAAAATCTGCAGAGACTCAGCTCAAAATGTAAAATGGTGTAGTAGATGCATATAACCTACTTAAAAACTTCTCTGTACTCTAAATTGTGTCTAGATTACTTACAATCCCTAATTCAGTTTAGATACACTTTATGTAAACAGTTGATATTCATTGTTTAGAGAAAAATGACAATAAAAAAGTCTGTGTATGTCCAGTAGAGATGCAATATTTTTTAAATATTTTTGACCAATGGTAGAATCTGTGGATGGAGACGTTTTTGATGCAGAGAGTCTACTGGATACTGCAAGGTTACCTTGCATTTAGAATGCAATTCTTGAAAGGGGAGCAATACAATGGTAGGTAGAGAATGACCTCAAAATCCCAAGATGGATTCTAGGAGAGTTAATCTTCTGAAGACTCTCAATAGGATTGAATCAGGGCAATCACAGACAGGACAGGTAATATGTTCTGAGAAACTATGCCATATGTGTCCAAATGTTTGCAGGCACTGGGTAATCTCTTTTTCTGAAAATAATTTAAGGAGTTTTAAATATGATCCAGTGATATCACTTCTTAGTTATGGCCAAAGGAGCTAAAAGCAGTATGTTATAGAGACATCTGCACATTCATGTTCATTATTCACAGTACCCAAGATATAAAATTAACCTGAATGTCCATCAAAAGATGAATGGACAAAATATTGCAGTGTATAAGTGCACAATAGAATACTATCCATAAGGAAATCCCACTATTTGCAACAACCCAGATAAATGTAGAGGACAGGAACTTAGCTGAAATAAGCCAAGCAAAGAAAGATATATATTGTGTTATGTATGCAAGGTCTAAAAAAGTGGAACTCATAGAAATAAATAGTATAATTGTAGATTTCTGATGCAAAAGAAGAATATGGAGATGTGTGGCAGGGAATGTGGATATATTAGTAAAAAGATTCAGCATTTCATTTAGACAAGATCAATAAATTCCAGCTATCATTGTACAGCACATTGTCCATAGGTAATAAACATGTATTGCATATTTAAAAATTGCTAAGAATAGATATTAAATGATCTCTCCTCCAAGAAATGTTAAGTATGTAAGGGTTTATCATGATTTAATTATTCCATAGTGTATGCATGTGTATTTTTTTTTAAAGAGAGAGAGAGAGAGAGAGAGAGAGAGAGAGAGAGAGAGAGAAAGAGAGAGAATTTTTTAATATTTATTTTTTAGTTCTCGGCGGACACATCTTTGTATGTGGTGCTGAGGATTGAACTCGGGCTGCACGCATTCCAGGCGAGCGCGCTACCGCTTGAGCCACATCCCCAGCCCCTATGCATGTGTATTAACATTATATTTTGCTCAATCAAATATGTACAAATTGTATCTATCTATATATAAATATATAATATATACAGATATATTATATATTGTTATATATATTAAAGCAGTCTTGAATTTTTTTTCTTCTGTCATTTACTGTTCTGCTATTTATTTCGCTTTGGCTCAATCACCTTAGCCTTACAGAGTCATGATTCTCTTCTCCAAATAATAAATCACTCACCTATATGGAGAAATAAAACAAAAAATAACAATGAATAGAAGCAAATTGAAGTGTGTAGCATATACATAGTTAAATTCAGAATTAGCTATTTATTTGTGAATATCAGGATCCTTGGATATTTACTCACAATTGTTTCAATAATAGCTAGCCTAGAGTTTTGCCATTGAATTGTTAATAATGGATCACTCAGAAAGTATATTTAAAAAAGAATTTTGCTTGAAAAATATTCTCTATTTTTTTAGAGTTCTGTACTATGGGTAATTTCAGTTATCATATGGCCAATTCGATATCTGGGATTTACCTAACATACCTATTCATTTTGAAGACAACTCAGTGAGCTCTTTAGTTCTAACAAGATGAGTGGTGACTTTGCTTGTGTATGCTTTTTGTTAACCAAGATTTTTCTTAGAACAGCAAGCCTGACACTCATGTTCCAGTAAAATTTAATATGTAAGGACAAACCAACGTTTTGGAAATGTCATGTTCTTATTTTAATAATTTTATAATTAAGCAAAATACAGGTTGTTTTCTTTATAAAATTCCACCCACAGAGACCCTATTGATTATTGTTTTTTTCATTATATAATATAGCATGTCATGGTGAAGGTAAAGTAGAAAACAAATTATGATCTCATCTAAGATGTAGATCTATATTGGAGTGCTGACCTGTAAAATGCATTCACAGAGTGTTTGAAAAATCATTTCTGTTGTCAAAAAGATGAAAACAAATCTTCTCTGGATGTTATACTGGATAGTAAGATATCAGGAAGTTTCCCAAGAGACATGAAATTAAAATGTTAAAGTAATTCGTACATACTTGTATTAATGAAGATTAAATTTTTCTAATTATAGAAAAAGTATTTTCATATCACTCAAAAATCACTGTAAGACTAGTATATTGCCATGGGACCTTACTCAAGGAAAACCTTTCTCATATAAGTTATCTTCTTTTTATCAATTAAAATAAAGTCTAAAAATAGAATAATAAAAATTATGTATAGAAATAGAGTAATAATGCTGAATAATATATAGAAAGGGTATTTATAAGTGCATAATAAGAAACTAGTTATTCTATTATTTTTCCAAATACTTAACCATAATTACTGAGTGCTGCTTTATATGAGGACCTTCTGTAAATCCTGATAGGAATTAGAAGAAATAAAGCAAAATAAACAAATGGTTCTATCTTATAGAACTAATGAAAATTAGAAAATTAAATGAAATTTAATATATATCCAGGGTATTTTAATACACCCCAATAAGGACCTCACAAGAAATCAGTAATTATTTTTATATGAATAACAATATATGTCTCAATAATAATTATTTGTAGCCATCAGCTTACTCTAAGGTCAGTTTTGAAATAATGTAATCATAACATAAAATGAGCACCATGCAGTAGATAAGATTGAAAATATAGCTTGGGACTAATTTGGAGATAAGCTTAAAAGCCAAACTAAGCAAGTGGATAATTATTAGTTTCTTGGAAGACAAAAAAATCTCTTCTGTTTATGCTGTCCAATTCTCAGAGAAAAGTCTTGATGTAGAGAATACTTAAAGTAGTATGATCTTAAAACCTGCCTGGAATAATCTGACTGGGGCTGCACTCATATACTTCACCTTGGAGGTTCCATGAGATCTCAAAAGCATTTCAATAATGAGCAACTATACAACAACTAATCCAGAAGAATGGGCAAGTTAAAAAGACGAGCCTGACCCACAACTGATGCTGAAAATGATGCAGAGCAGAGGCAAGGCCAGGAAAAATGTTCTGAAAGGTGTGTGGCAACTACAGTGCTTTATTCTGTTTATTGTAGTGTTTGTGTGTGTAGGGGTGTGTGTGTGTTCAGTTAGTAGGGCACAAGCAATGTAATTCTCTTAGAAAAGTTATTCCTTTCACAAGCCCAAATCAGTCAGTATCATACTACAGTTGGATAAGGACCCTCCCAAAAAAGAGAAAATTACAGGCCAATAACCTCGATGAACACAAATGCAAAAATCTTTAAATAACACAATTAACAAAATTCTAGTGCACATTAAAATAAATCACACACCTTGATCAAGTTGGCTTTCTTCTGGAATACAAAGATTTTTCAACATATGATGATCATAAATCAGGATAAAACATATTAACAGAATGATGAATAAAAATAAAATAAACGACCATCTCAATAGATAGCGAGACAGTATTTGACTATTAAACATTATTTCATAATAAAAACTTTCTAGGAGTTTTTTCAAGATGGTAGAATAGAGAAAGTTGCTTTCTTTGCTACTTTATGGCAAGAAACCAAGAAAATAGGCAGCTTCTCAGCAAGGTGGATGGTTGGGATTTAATATTGGACATTCAAAGCATATTGGTGACTCAGGAGGTTGAATATAAAAAATATAAGAGAGAAATCCCAGTACCAGTGCCACTGCTCCTCAGAGACACCAGAGAGAGTAGTGCCCCAAGGAAAGTGGAACTATAAGGGAATAAAAGGAAATGCATTTTGGGGAGGCTCCAGGAGTGTCTCAGTATGGAAAAATCAGAGATCAAAGATACTACCCAACTAAAAAAGGCCTGCTGCACTATATCCTTGAGTGGCAAAGTAACTGCATCTCTCCCAGCTGCCAGTGCAAAAGAGGAAGGACCTATTTTGCATTCACTGTACAGGGGCTGGCAGCTGGGGAAGACAATTCTTGGAAAATGTGAATTTTACCCAAAATATAGGCCTGGAAAACACATACTGCATGACACAGAGTGTTCCTAAGTGACCAGGAGAAAATCAAACTTGAGATTTACACAGGTTAATATTGGTTGTGGGAACCAACCTGGCTCCCCCTTTTCCTCCAATCTGGCCATGTGCAGGACCAGCTGGGAGAGACATGCCTTCCTGGAATTCAAAGGACAAGGGCAGGAGAGATTGAGTTTGAAGACTGAACACAAGAAACCAGGAAATAGAAAGCCCATAGGTGACAGAGGGGACTAACAATTGGCTCCTCCACTACATGAGTAGAACTTAGGGGATAATCCTGGGGAATAGTCTTCCATCATGGACTAGTATCTGCTTGGCCCTGGAAGTATGCTTATGTAAAATCTTCAGACCAATGGCCATTCAACCTGGCTCCTACCTAGGCCTAAACCTTGCCTTCAGGAACTCTGCCTATGGGATTTCCTCATACACTTCAGCAACCCAACCTGAGGAAAGACCAGGCATGGCACTCCAGGCTACCACAGCTTACACTGCTGAGAAGGAAAGCTGAGAGTATTTTGAACTCCAACAGAAACAATTCTTTAACTTTTCATCAAGATTTTCTACTTTTTTAAAAATAAATTTCCTCTGTTTAATTGTGACCCAAATGGTTCCTGGACACTTATTCATATTCATATATTTTTCTCATTTCTAGAATTTTTGAAGTCAGTTACTTTTCATGAATCATTATTTTGAGAAGTAGAATGTTTTATTAGTAAATTTTGGTTGTGTTTTGTATTAATAATTTTTATTTAAAATTTTTTTAGATTATTAAATTCATATATTTTCTTCTCTCATTTATTTTTCCCCTAATTATCTTCCTCTCTTTTCTTCTGCTAACAGCCAGTATCTATTGTTCTCTCTCTCATTCTTCCTTTAACTTTTTTACTTTTATTTTCTCCCTTTCTTCCACATAATCATCACTTTTTACATGACTTCTGTTTTGTCCATTTTCACCATTCCAAATTGTAACTCTTATGCAAATTTACTGTTTTTGCTGTGAGCAATAACTGATCATATCATTTCTGTTTATTTTGATAATTAACACTACTGATATCATAGCAGGAAGTATTTGCTTTAATGCTGCACATTATTTGCATTGGTTGTACCAGTACCTACACCCTAAAAGGTGAGGTACTAGAAACCTTCAGGGATATTATAAGTCCACAGGGTAGAAACTCTACTTCTTCATATCCATACTGTTAGGTGAGTAGACACACAAGTAAAGCGGTAAAACAAGAAAACAAATCACCCCAAACAAATGAAGATACTTCAAAAATAGAATCTACCCACATCACAGTGGAAGAAATGTCAGAGAAGGAGTTTAGAATGTCCATAGTTAATCTGATCTGCATGGTAAATGATTATATAAGAAGTGAAGTCAGAGAGAAAATACAAGATATAAAATATCACTTCAATAAAGAGATGGGGGTACTGAAAAAAAACAAAACAAACAAAACCCCCAAATCAGAAGACTTCAAAATGAAGAACTAATAAATAAAACAACAACAACAACAACAAAAAAGCCAATGAAAAGTATCACCATCAGAATAGTCCACTTGGAAGATGGAGTTTTAGTCAATGAAAACAAAATCTTCCAGGCGTGGTGCTGCACACCTGTAATTCCAGTGGCTTGGGAGGCTAAGATAGTAGATTTGCAAGTTCAAAGCCAGCCTCAACAAAAAGTGAGGGGCTAAGCAACTCAGTGAGAGCTGTCTCTAAATAAAATACAAAATAGGGCTGGAGATGTGGCTCAGTGGTTGAGTGACCCTGAGTTCAATCCCAGGTATAAAATAAAAGAATAACTGAAGACAAAATCTATAATCTTGAAAATAAAGTTGACCATGGAAAGTGGATGTAAAGAGACCAGGAAATAAGACATGAAAAGACATAATTTAAGATTTATCAAGATAGATTAAGTTTCAGAGATAAAAATCAAAGAAATGGAGAATCTTTTTAATGAAATAATATCAGAAAATTTCCCAAACCTTAAGAATGAAATGTCAAATAAAATACGTGAGGCTTACAGGACTCCAAAAACACAAATTACAACAGACCCTAAACAATGCACATTGTTAACGCACATTATTATGAAAATGCCTAACATGCAGAATAAGAGCAGAATATTAAAAGTTGCTGGATCAAAATGATGATTGCTTTTAGAGGCATACCAATCCAGATCTCAGCTGATTTATTATTCTAGATCCCAAGATAAGAGGTCTTAGAATAATACATACTTGAGCTCTGAAAGAAAATGGGTGCCATCCAAGAATAATATACTCAGCAAAATTAAGCTTCAAAATTGATAATGAAATAAAAACTCTTAAGATAAACAAAAATTAAAAGAATTCACAATAAGAAAGCTTGTACTATAGAACATTCTTAGCATTTCAAAATGAAAAATAAAAGTGAAAACCAGCAGAGAGGAACTACACTAGAAGAATAGTCATTCAAAGGAAAAACTAATTCAAATTTAAAAAGAAATAAATTATAAAGACAGGAAATAAAAATTATTTCAGAGTAATGATATTGAAAGTAAATGGCCTAAATGCATTGAATCAAAAGACACAGACTGACAGATTGTATTAAAAAATAAGACTCAACAGTATCTCCAAGAGACTCACTTCACTGGTAAAGACATCCACATACTGATGGTAAAAGGATTGGAAAAAAAAATATCATTCACATGGATCTTATAAAAAAGCAGTGTTTCTATTCTCATATCAGATAAAGTGGACTTCAAGTCAAAGTTATTAAGAAGAAATAGAGAAGGACTTCTCATACTGCTTAAGAGAATTATATACCAACAAGACATAACAATTGTACAAATTTTACCCCAAACAATGGAGCATCTATGTACATCAAAAACATCCTTTTCAATTTCAAGAATCAAAGAGACCACAGCAAAAGAGTATTCAATGTCTTTAACATATCTCTCTCACTACTAGATAGATCGTCCAAACAAAAACTAAACAAAGAAACAATAGAAGTAAATAATACAACTCATTATTTGAATTTGAAATTTAGAATATTTCATCCATTAATGAGTGACTACACTTTATTAGCAGCACATGGATCCTTTTCTAAAATAGACCATACCTTAGGCCATAGAGCAACTCTAAGGAAATATAAAATAATAGAAATAATACTTTGCATTATATCAGATCACAATGGAGTGAAATTAGAAATTGACAGTAAATAAAAATAGAAAATACTCTTATCACCCAGAGAGTAAATAATATGCTATTGAATGACCAATGGATAGCAGAGGACAGACAGTTAAAGATAGAGTTAGAGATAAAATGATAATGGTGACACAATATATATCAAAATAAGCTAGTCCCCAAAATACCAAAGGCCAAATGTTTTCTCTAATATGAGGATGCTAATTCACAATTAGGTGGGGAGGGGCACTATAAAAGAACAGTATTACCTTAGATTAGGTCGAGGGAAGTGAAGGGAGAGAATGTGGGGTTAGGAAGGATAGTAGAATGAAACAGACATTGTTATTTTATGTTTATATGTGACTGCATGATCAATGTGATTCTATGACATGTACCCTCAGAAAAATTAGAAATTATATATCATCTATGTATGATACATCAAAGTGCATAAATATATTCTACTGCTATGTGTAACTAATAAAAACAAATAAAAGTTTTTAAAAAGTCTCTGGGACACTATGAAGGTAGTTGTAAGAGAAAAGTTTATTGCATTGAGCTCATTCATTAAAAGAATAGAAATAAATAGCCTAGCATTACATCTCAAAGCCCTTGAAAAAGAAGAAGAAATTAATACCAAAAGCAGAAGGCAGAAAATAATTAAAAATCAGAGCAAAAATCTATAAAATTAAAACAAAAATAATAATTCAAAAAATTTACAGAACAAAAAGTTTGTTTTATAAATAACTCAAACTACTAAAATTCATGATGTAAAAGAAAATTTTACAATGGACACTACTGAAATACAGAAGATAATCAGAAACTGTTTTGAAAATTTATACTCCAATAAAATAGAAAATCTTGAAGACATAGGCAGATTTCTAGATATATGTATATCAAATCATCATATTTTATATCTCCAGTGTTCACAATTTTAATTTATCAATTATACTCCAATAAAATTCCAAGAAAAAGAAGCATTCATTGTGACTGCTTTGTTTCATTTGAAACAAAGGTTTTTCTTTTCAAAAAATAAAAGCATAATTTCAAGCACACAAATACTGAAAACTCAAAGTTGTTTTGATTTCAATAACACTGGATATTACCATTAGTAATATGAGTATATAATTCTAAGAATATGGACAACTTCTTCATTTGTAAGATAAGTGATTTGAAGGAACCATTTATAGAAGCATAAAACTTTGCATATGATGTATTTCTAGGGTATTATATCATGCCATAATATTCTTTTTGGAAAAAAAAAATGTTTGAACTGAACTTATATCTAAGTGAATTTTACCATATTGTCAGGTACACTTTGTTTGCAAAATTGGATCTCCAGTATCCTTTCTATTTCACTTAAAATTGCCTGAATCTTGGAACTATCAAGTGATTTGGGATACAGCCACCAATATGCATTATTCCAATAATGTGTACTCATGTCTTAAGTTATGTGTACTGAATTGGAATATTGACCAATGCAGAAAATGTGTATTAAAGATGTACTTATTATAAAAGAAGGAGAATAAGAAGCAAAGAAATTACAGCATTTGTATGACTCTCAACTAAATTATGCAATATGTAGATTTTAAATGAAACCCAAAGGATATTTTGTAATATTATTGGAATTACAAGGTTTAGCATGCCCTCAGCAATTTTCCATTAGATTATGAAATATTATCTGAGATGCCTCAAGGAGCCTCTCAGAAAAAAGAAGATATGATATACTTAGGCTTGAGGTGATAGAATTCAATTTGAATTTTGAAGAAAAAAGTACCATTGTCAGATCTCCTGATTTTAGGAAACATCTGAAAGAAAGCTTGAATTTGGTATCTTTAATATCACACAAATTCCACTTAAGTTCCATGTCTGATAAATACAAAGAAATGCCAAAGCAGAAATGAGCTGTTAAGGATTTACTCTTCTGTGAAAGCTGACTATAAATTTATAGTCAGCTAAAGAACTTAGCAATCATCAGTTTTGAGAAATTTGATATTTTTTTTCTTTTTTTTATTAGTTACACATGACAGTACAATGAACTTGACAATTCATACATTTGAATCAAAAGGGATATAATTTCTCATTTTTCTGATTGTACAGATTGCAGAGTTATGTGCCCCTTATATATGTTAAATCTGTGTCATCCCAGAGGATATTCACATGTAAATTAGTACTTGTGCTGGTTTGAATATGAAATGTCTCCCAAAGACTTAGGTGTTGAAAGCCTCATCCCCAGTGCACCCATTATCAGAGGTGAGACTTTTGTCAATTAACTGGATCATGAGGACTTTGACATGATCAGTGGATTAATCCATTGACAGATTTATAATTTGATGGCATTACTGAGAGGTAGTTGGTACTGTAGAAGGTGAGGCCTAGTTGGAGGAAATGGGTCACTGATAGTTTGCCCTAGAAGGGTATATATTGTCCTGGGACTCTTCTTGGATCTAAAAACTTGGATCTATGAGGTGAACAGTTTTCCTTTGACACATCCTTCCACCTTGATGATTCTATCTGAGTACAAGCCTAAAACAATGAAGTAAGCTGACTCTCTCTCTCTCTCTCTCTCTCTCTCTCTCTCTATATATATATATATATATATACACACACACACACACACACACACACACACACACACATACATATATTTGGATCACAATTAAAAATATATCTATATATTTTTTAATTGTGATCCATATAAACCTTTCTTGCTATAATTTGCTTTTCTCAGGCATTTGGTTACAGCAAGGAAAAGCTTACTAATACAGTATTTATCAAGAAGATGAAAGATGAATTAAAATTATAGCTGAAAATTAGCTTTATTTTAGAAATTGAACAACATCACTGACATATGTTTAAAATAGAAACTCATAATTCCCTTTAATTTGAAGATAATTATAATAAAATCTATTTATTAAGAATCTTCTAAGCAATAAATCTTCTATTTATTTATTCATTTAAAATAAAATTGAGTACTGTATGCTAGTAAAATCCTAAGCAGTTAATAAAATATATTCCATGTTCAAGAAGTCCACATTCTAAAGTGAGAAAACATATGATGAATATATCATAGTTACATATTGAATATGTCAGTGTATGACAAGTTCTGAGTAAAAGAATAAAATAGGTAAACTCAAAGAGGCTAATGTTCAGAAAGATTCTATTTAATATAAGGTAGTCATAATATGTCTGTTTATTAAGGTCACCTTTAAATAGATACATAGAAGAACCAGGTACGTACAGAAGATTTTTCTGGAAAATCATGTTGAGTTACCAGGAGTTCATCATGTCCCAGAAGTGGCAAGAAATGGATTAAGTGAGGTGAAGATTGACAGTAGTAGTAGACATGGTTTTGAGAGTGCCCAAACACCTAAGGTTGTATAGACCAGGATAAAGGATTTTCATTGGTAAATATGAATTCGATTGCTGATATACTATAAAGTTGAAAAAGGTAATTTAAAGGCTATATTTGGATTGTGAGATTTAAATATTTTACTCAATAATGATTGCAAGGTTATTGGTCTCAAAACAATGGTAAAATGCCATGTGCTAAGATGCGGAGGTTTATAGGGAAAACCTATGGATGAGTCATTGAGATGAATTTGAGAAAGGTTTCAGTGCCAATTAAATATCCAAAAAGAAAAGAAGTTTTGAAAAGGCAGTTGGACTAAGAATCTTGAATTGGAATGATGCCAGAGCTTCAGTATGGTTATAAATTAAGCCTCAAAATTTGATATTGGAAAATTTTATTCTTTCCAACATTCAGATGTCAAAATTGTTATCTACAAAAGTTTTGTGTATTTTTTTATGGCTAAGTTGTAAGTTGTACAGCTAAACCACTGTCTTTACTTTCATCATGGTGTAAATTATGAAGACTGGGTATTCAAAATGAAACAACTCATTTATAATGTCAAGAGGAAATACTTCTTAATAAACCCCCTTCCTTTTATGAGAGACAATGTGTGATACTTTCTTGAAAGTCCAAGAAATTTGAATTTGTTCATTTGGGCAATGGTCATATATATTAAGAAATTGAACACACTTCTAGATGTTGATAATTCAGTTGTGAATAAGATGCAACCTTCACAAAGCATATTCTATAGCTGCAAAACTAATAGGGAAAAATTTCAGATGAAATTTTTAAGTTGTGGTGAGATAATGAGTGAGGGTCAGTAGTCTAGTTAAGCTTGTGACCAAGTCTTAAGAAACTGGATGCAGAAATGGACCTGGAAGGGGGTTGGGAGAGTATAAGACAACACTGCAGGGGGAGTGAGGAGGAAGACAGGAAGTCTTTTCAGGCAGAGACCAGCAAGTGAAAAGTTTCTAAAACAGAAGGAAGTTGTGTTAGTTAGAATAGATAGATGCAAACTCACACTTATTTGCTGTTAATTACTTTTACATAATCTATAACCATTCACATCTTTCTGGCTTATAGATTTTTTTTATCTTTCTTTATTTTTTATGTGGCACTGAGGATCAAACCCAGTGCCTCCCACATGTGAGACAAGCACTCAACCACTAAGCTACAAGCCCAGCCCCTAGGCTATAGATTTTTATTTCCATAAAGGTCACCTCTGGTATTGACAAGTTTGTGCACCAAATTCCACAAGTACGTATTTAAGAACATTATCATAAACTAGTGATCTTCGGAAGCATGATGTTAACCGTGACTCTGGCAGTTTGAGATGGTTAAACACATTGAGCATTCAATATCAGCATGTTGTAAGCCATGGCAATCAGAAAGCTGATAAGGCTCAGCAGAAGAAGGAAACCAAAATCTTGCCTCCTGCTGTGTTACATTAGATGAGAAAATATTTCTGCGACATATGTAATCTTGGGTCAAAATGCACTTCTTTGAAAAGATTGTGATACATCACACTGCTCTCTGTGGAGTCCCCTTGCTAAATGAGGGCAATGAAATCTTTTGAGTTCTCAGCAGCTAGACAGATGCTTGTCTTTTCTGGATTACCCTAGGTACCAGAGAATGCCAGAACTGGGGATAGAAAGGACATTGCTCTGAAAATGTCCTCCCCTGGATTTGGAGACTATCTGAATTTTTTAACCCGTTAGATATAGCTAAATCTTATACCTCACATGGCAGTACTAATCAAAGAGTCGGGAAAATATAATTTATGAGATAACCTACTAATTAAGAATTAAAATATGAATATGACTATACTTGATGAATCAACTGAAAATGCATATATTCTGAGCTACAAAGAAAAATGGCAGAGGGCACACATTTATTATTTCATTGATCAATTTTAAAGAAATAAAACATTCCAATGACAGTTTATTTCAAGTACACAGTCTATATTATCAATTGTACAAAAATAAAATGTGCAAATATCCTCCTTGTCATATGTAACTATGTATTTTAAGCAGTAAATGAAGAAGAAATAGAAATTATCAAAAAGCCTAAGATATTATTTATTCATGTAAAACCTTACAATTTACAATGTATAAGTTTACCATTTTGTCTCATTATAAACATACTGACAGAATAGCCCAAATTTGAGATTCAGAGAAGTTAATCCAGTTTTCAGAAAATAGTATAAGTCCTAGATGCAGAATTTGGTCCAACTACAGAAAAACTTCAGATCTTACAATGATTCAAATAAAACAGTTCTTTCTTAATGGAGGAGAACTGTGCTCTTTATCACTATCAGCATGCCGCTATGGCATGATCTGTCTTCCTTTGTATGTTAAAAGTATGAAGTGGAGGGGAAGAAACTATCATGTTTAATAATGATCATATTTAATACATTTTAATATGATTTATATAATTTAAGATGCTATAAATTTGATAAATTTATATTTAATCTTACACAATGGTGTCCAGTATCTTCAGGATTTGAGTCACATAGATATTTAATTTTTTTTTTTTCAGTTAGGCATAGAAAGAAGAAAATAATGGATGATGTTTTGCTTGAAGAAACTATTCATATATCCATATTAAGTATGCCAAGTTCTTGACAAGCATTCTAACATTTTAAAGTCAAATGAATCTTAATAGTTAAAGAAAAGGCTATTCTCTTAGAAAAATATCTGCAATTGTACTGCAAAGCCTATATAAACTAATGAAGAAACCACTTACATACTAAATTTAAATTGAACTTTATAAACTCTTCAGTGGGAAAATAGGAAAAGAAGAACAGGTCCTAGATGTGATTTATTTCTAATAGGAATGAATACTCTGGAAAGCTTACATTCTAGGTACATAGAGCTTATGCTACAATCTATCCAGATTTTGCTAAGACATAAGAAAAATGAAATAAGTACTCCACTGTGGAAAAATAAAAGAGAAGAAGAGTCCATTTCACCCATGAAAAGTGTTGGGTGCAGAGCAGGCTGAACTGTGTTGTCTGCAGGGCAGGCTGAACAGAGATGTTGGCTGCAAGATAGCCCACCCACTCAAACCCCCCTCTATCTGGTCCTTTATCACCTGTTTGTGTCAAGTCCCGCTCAAGACTGAGCATTCAACCCCCCTGGGCCAACAAGGCAGCTTGCAGACCCAGAGGCCCCATTAGATTTGGGCTATAAAAACTCCCTCCTGCCAGGCCCCTCTCTCTCTTGCTCTCTCTCTTGCTCTCTCTCTCTCTCTCTCTCTTGCTCTCTCTCTCTCTCTCTTGCTCCCTCTCTCTTGCTATCTCTCTTGCTTTCTCTGTCTCTCCTGCATGCGCTTCCTCTCTCTTTCTCACTCTCTCTCTTTCCTTCTTTCTTTTCTCTCTGTTGCACTGCTACAATAAAGATCTTTTGGTTGCTCCGAGTGTTGTGGTCACTTTCCTTTCAAAAAGGAGCTAGATTTTGTTTTTTTGTTTGTTTGTTTTTCTTCTTCTTCTTCTTTTTTTTTTTTTTTTAAATTAGAAATGACAAAATCTCATTGACTGTCAAGATTAGAGTAGATTGAACAGAAATTTTATATCATAAGAGCACTTCATATTCTAGTATAACTCTGCTTAAAACTGGGGGGAAAAAGAAAAGAATTTCAGTAATTGGATGTTTTGGAAATGCTGTTTAGATATACACAAAGTATTGTTTTCTGTAAACTTACCAAAAGTCTGATGTTTTGAACTTTGTATTACATAGGATTGTATGCACAGCAGTCCCCCTTTGATGCAATACCATAAGGTTTATAACTGTCTAGCTGTGCACTGCTTACTGCATTGGTTGACAAAAACCTTCTAGAGTAGTTTATATAGACCTTTTCAATCCCAGGTGAAATTTGTCATTTTAAATTAATTCAATCAGATCACTTAAAAGTCATGCAAATGATCTTGACCCCAACCACTTTTCGAAGCCCAGGTCAACTGAGATGGATCTCAGGATATTATCATGCAACATTGGCTCTTTCTGGAGGCCTATGTGATGACTGATGTGACATTAGTCAGGGGCTGGGCTTATGAATTCCAATTTTCTTGCCTTGGAAAAATTATAAAAGAATCACATGTGCATCAACTGAAGAAGCCAAACTTTAAGAAATTTCTCTCCTGTCTCCTATGAGCCTCAAGCCTTCAGAACATATCTGACTCCTGATGGGTCTGTCTCTGTTGATCTGTAAGAAGCAGAGGTTCCTCTGTGATTTCTTTGTATTTGTATATTCCTAAGGCTGACAACAGGTAATATCCAGCAAAGCAGTACTGGCTCTATTAAAAAATACCTTAGACTGGGTAATTTATAAGCAATAGATATTTCTTGCTCAGAGTTTTGGTGACTGGGAAATCAAAGACCAATGGGAAACAGATTTAGTGTCTAGTGAGGGCTTTTACTGTGTCTTTACTTGGCAGATAAGTTAACCTAGTCCCCTTTCATGAGACTGCTCAGCCATTCAGGAGGGTGGATCACTCAAAATATAATCATCTCATAAAGGCCTCATGTTTCAGTAGACCACCTTGGAGTCTGGTGGATACATGCATTCATCTCATTCTAAATTCAACTTTTATTTTGTTGCTTGAAACAAAGAGTATTTCATACAAGAAGGAAAGGACTTACATAAATTGTGTAACATTATCTTTGAACTGTTGGACTGTTTTATTAATTATAAAACAAAATATGCCTAATAATCATCTCCAAATATATCATCAGTTACATTTACTTTTGGTGTAAGTGGAAGTAAACATACTAAAAATATGTGCCAAAGTGCTGGTAAAGAGATTTCCAGTTTTATTTTTTCCCATTTTTTTCTCCTCACCTTCAAGAAAATGCTGACCTTACATAGAACAGTTCTTAATCTAATTGATAATTGACGTAAAAGATTTTTTACTGTTTGTTTAATTCCCAATTGATCTTAGAACATATAATACTTTGATTTTAAAAAAGGGCAAGTTGGATTTGCATTTATGTCAAGTTATTCTAGAAGTTTCTAAATGGTTCCTTTAATTCTGTATTAATCTCAGAGAAAACCAGTAACAGACTGTGGAAATGAGAAGTCCACACACAACACTGTTATAAACACTGCCAGAGATTATTGTGATTATTTGTTATCATGTTGATCACTCCCTTACAACGATTATATCTAGGAAATCTTTAATGAAAATTTGTGTCTTATTTGTTTTATGAGTAATAACAAAATACTGGCTGCAACATAGTAAGTGATAGATAAACGTTCATTGAATATATAAATTAGGTGATCATCTCCTTACAAAGTACCCAAGAATCTTGTACTTTAAGTATTGGGGGAAAAAAAAAGAAGAAAAAAAAGTATTGGGAAAGTCAGAAATGTAGAATCAAGCATCATGGTATTACAAAAATGCCAATAATAGAAAAATTTACTGTACCTTCCAAAATTCCATATAATTGGGAATACCTGATATTAGAGTAATATTCAGCTTTGAAAGACCATTTTTAAATTGAATGGGTCAACCCAGCCTATGAAAACAGAAAGGCCATAGATTGGCAAAATTTGGACTAATTTTCAAAATAAGCACTCATTAGACATGCTCTAGCTTGATCTCTGATAGAACAAGTACCCTTTTCTTTCAAATGGGCACACTGATACTTATCTGTATCTCTAGTTCTAGTTCTAAAATTTCTATAACACCACAGGGTGGCTTAAATGACAGAAGTTTATTTTGCTGCAGTATGCATGTTTGAGATCAAGTGCCAGTAGATTTGGCTTCTCCTGAGCTCTTTCTTCATTGTATTTCACCATGTATTCATTTGACCCTTTTGACCTTTTCTCTCTCTGCATGCACACTTCTATCTCTGTCTCTTCTCATAAACACACAAATCTCGTTGGACTGGAGTGTAATCATGATGACCTCATTTAACCTTAATTTCCTCCTTAAATGTTCTATCTCTAAACAAAATTACTTTGGGAATTATTGCTTCCATTTGAATTTTTCAGGGGAAATGATTCAGGCCATAACACCTAGGAACATCATTGTGAAAAGTTAATCTATAAGAAGCATGTTGCATAGCATTTACCATATATTGAACTGTCAGTAAGTTATTCTTATTGGTTCTGCAGTCAATTATTACAATATGTGATAGCTGTTTACCAATTGGAAAGTTATGTTAGTGTATTTGCAAACTCCATTAAAAAGCAAAATCCAATTAAATAAAACAATTTTAAAAATGGGAAAATTGTAACATAGTGTTTTTTTTGTTTTTTTTTTTTTAGGGGAAATAACACACGGTGAGTACAAATCTATATGAGATTCATTAGAAAGGTACATTGGTGATAATAATAATAATGGCAATGGTTTAAATTGGCAGACTTTGAAGGAGGAAGTGATGGTCTAAGCCCTTGATCTTACAGTTAATGGCATTGACTTCTTAACCTTGCCTTAGCCTGACACATTAGCAAGAAGCTAAAGCCACTAGGGGTTTAATTTTATTGAACTTTTTTTCCAGAATCCATGATGATTACTAATCAACAATGATTTTAATAGTGTCTTCATAGTGGTTTTCTGATGCAGCATGAATAATTACATACCATCTGTATTGCTTGACATTCATAACAAACCTCAGCTACTGAATTGAAAAGTAAATGTGCTAATCTATTCACTGCACTGAGCTCATGCATGAAATGCAAGAGAATGTCGGAGAAGTTATCCACTTATTTACGTGGCCTTTACATTTTGTGTTCCATTCTCTTTTAAAGATCTTCAGTATGTCACTTTTCTCACTAACTACCAATATGGTAACTGGCAGTCTAGGTTTCTAGCTGATCACATTTGTTGACCTCTGATTTCAAATATCACTTGACTCCTAAGAAGAAGGAAAACTTGATGTTTGCTTCATCCTTTTCTCAGTAATAAATGTATTTCCCTTGTACACTCTGCACACTTTGTATGCTAAGAGCCATAGCCAAGTAGTAATGATGCATGGCATTTTTGGTTGAAAGGTGACTCCAGCAAGCCATTGAGATGATATGATTATGTTAAGATCTGTACTCAAATGGATATTAGACCCCTGCTGTCCACCTCAGCCTGCTATGGGACTCCTGGAGAGTTCCCATTGGTTGGGGAAGTGCGGTAGAAGGGAATTCTGGAGGAGGAATTTCCTGTTGGTGTGTGTGTCCGGGAGAATGCCACGTGTGTGGGTCGGCATATTTCCCAGGATCATACAGGGCATTGGCGGGAGTTTCAAAAATAAAGTTTGTTCCTGTTTGAGTGGCTCCTGATTTTGTGCCCAGCCAGACTGCAGCATTTGTACATATTTTCTACTTCATCACTTAATGAAAGGACTTTCTGTCTTTCTTTTTTCTCCCTCCCTCTTTCTCTCCTTTCTTTCTTTCTTTCTTTCTTTCTTTCTTTCTTTCTTTCTCTTGGATATTGAATGCAGGGGTGCTTAATCATTGAGCCATATCCCCAGCCCTTTTCTTTATTTTGAGATATCATCTCACTAAGTTGTTTAGGGCCTTGCTAAGTTACCAAGGGTAGCCTCAAACTTTCTATCCTCCTGCCTTATCCTCCTCAGTCACTCAGATTACAAATGTGTGGCATGAAGCTCAGAAGGACTGTACTCTTAAAGTTCATGAAACTAAGGCCAAGTATCCTTGCAAAGTGGTGAGTAGAGAAAAAATTATTTAGCAATGTATAGCATAGGTTTTCACTCAGGAGCATATTAATTCTTCCTTGTTATTAAGTAATAAATTATCATAGCATTTACATTAAAATAGTGAAATATTAAAATATTTCAATTTGAAATGATAAAAAGACACTTTCTCCTGAGCAATAATAAGTCTCCAGTCACATTTATGGTCCTCAAAAAGGGGAGATAATGTTTAGAGAGGACAGTGTTTATAGATCTAAAAATTTACAAAACTTACACAGGAATAAATTAAAGGGTAGAACCAAACAGAAAGTTGGTAGGGTAGGCTGAGGCTGGGAAACTTCCTTATGCAGAGTGTCTTCTAATGATTTCTGTCCCTTCAGTTTTCACTTACATCCTCTCCCTACTCACTCTCCCCAGTAAATAGTTCTTACCCTCTCAAGTTGATTCATACCTATAATCACACCTACTAAGAAGGCTGAAGTGGGAGGATTGCAAGTTTGAGGCCAATCTGTATAAATTAGTGAGAATAAATAAATAAACCAATAAATAAATAGGGTTGCAGATGTAGCTCACTGGTATAGTGACCTTGAGTCCAAGTCATAGTACTGAAAAAAGAAAGAAAGAAAAACACAAAATCTTTTCTCTGTGGTAGTTGTATTCAAATTCTTCCATGTGCTCAACAGGACAATTACAAATCCTAGTTCTACCCTTTACTCTCTAGATGACTTAGGTAAGTTTTGTTTTTTTTTTTCTTCCTAGAAAGTGAAAGTTTCCTCACTTGTGAATGGTGATGATCATAATGTCTCAGAAGACTTTAGTCCAGGGAGTTCCCAGAGTGAGAAGGGAATTGACTCAGGACTAGTGGTGTCTTTGGCTTATACACCAGAACAGAATTTCAGGACACATCAGTCAGAGACACGAAGGAGATTTACCTGCAAGATGGACACATATTCACAGGAAAATATGGGCTATTTTAAGAAGGATACATTTTGGGAGTAAAGCAAGAAATATAAATTCAAGGGAGAAAGCAGGACTTTTTGAGAGAAAGAGAAAGACAGAGAAATTTTAGGTTTCTTGGATCATCTTTAAAAAGAAAGTGGTGAGGACTTGGTATAGAAATTTATGTAGTAATGATATTAGTCTGGAAATCTCAGGACAGCTTATGGGGATCTGGTTGATCTCACTATGCATAGGCTGGTGTGGTTTTTAAAATCTGATGGATAGACAGCTCCAGAAATTTCTGCTAAATTAAACTTTTCTCATCATATATATTTCAATATATTTATTGAGGGGTTTATTAAAAGTGTTCAAAGTAATTTTCATAAGTAATTTATGTTTCACTTTAGAATTTATAGATTTCCCAGAAATTTGGGAAAGACAGGACTGAGAGATAAGACTGGCTTAGAAATTGACAAGACTGGAACACTATGAGGAGGTTATGAATTATTTTTTTAATTTTCCCTTTTTTTATGTCTCCTTTCAATATGTTTATATCTTTTCTCCTACCTCTATAGTCTCTTAAGGAAGAGGTAGTAGGATCAAATGGACTACCGTATGTGAAACAAGAGTCACTATGTATTCTATTCCTCATGGGGTATGCAAAGACTATGAGCACTGGTTTACAACTCCTGAGACATGATTTGCCACATCTCTACATAGACAATAAAACCTATTGTGCTAAATGCAGTTACAGATTATCTGTCTGAGATTACAAATTGGCTGCTGTTTGCCCAAGATCTTTGCTGGATTCATTGTGTTCATCATTATCATCAATCACCTTGATTATAGTTATCATCATCAGCAACAACAGCATACAAACTATCCTCACTTTGGAGGAGCATTGGAAAATACTTAATTTCTGCATTTTCATGACAATATACAATTAGGACATCCTATTAGCTCCAACCTTGAAGAATACTTTGTCTAGTTTCCTCCATCTCCACCAACATTATCCTGCCCAAACCAATATAACTCACAGTGAGACTATCTGCTTCCATTTTTATACTAATAGAATCCATTCATTATCTATTAGAAAAGAATAATACTTAAACATATTTGCTGATTAAAGTATTTAAGCAAAATAAACAATTATTCAATTTAAAAGAAAATCCAGACTCCTGACCTTATATCACAAGACCTCTCATACTTCCTGACTCTTCTGGACCCTCTAAATCTTTATTGGACATCTCGGCTTGAGACAGTCTTGCCTAGACCAACTTTCTTTCTATCACTTCATAGTGTAAAGCTCATTTGGCCTAAGAAACATGGAATTTGTTGTTTCCTTTATGTGAAATGCTTTTATCTCTAAATCAGCCTCTGTGGCTCTTTTTGCTTTCTGGGATTGTGAACTCAGACCCTACTTCAGTGTGAAATCTCTCAACCCTACATCTGGGAACAACTGAAGTGGTCCCCAAACTCTCCACGTTAGTCATCACAATTTGTAATGATGTCTTCACACATTTGCCTATTCTTTATTACAGTTACCATCTGTGGACTCCACAGGAAGAGGATTTTGGACTTATTCATTGCTATATTTCTACCCCTAAGAGAAAATGAGATCTGGGAAGACAGAAAAGGAAACCAGGAGCCAAATAATTATAATATGGGTGATGGATCTCTTATTGGTGAAAACATGCTCAGCACTTACATGTCAATATGAAATCTATATTAGATTAAAATAGCTTCTTTATTGAAATATGATAAATCATTTAAATACTCAGGGACTAGAATATATTTCTTTTTATATCAACATTGGTTTTTTTTTTAATCTATATATATTTTCCACCTAAAATGTTAACAGTGTTGAACAGTGTTTCAGAAAGAATAGAACCAACCAATAGAGTACATGTTGCAACAATATCAAAACTTGGACTATAATTCTGATTTTGCTCAAATATTTTTAACCATTAGTAAATTGTTAATCTTCAAAAAATGTTTTGCTTAAACTGCTCCTCTGAAAATGGGCATGATCACTCCTATATTGTAGGATATTTTATTGCAATTTATTTTTCTTCTTGTTCTATCTAAAAGCATGATGTTTTCTTTTTTAAGAACAACCATTCTATTCTTTAAAGAAGGGTTGTAGGATCATATGGACTACTATATTTAATTTGTTTAAGATTTTAATTAGCAGTAATTAATTGTACATATTAATGGGGTGCAGTGTGATATGTCAACACATGCATATGGCATGCATGCTGTCATGAGGGACTGGCTCAGAAAGAAGGAGGACTAAAAAATTTTTGTATTTAAAAGTCCCTTAAAGAAAACACCACAGTTTGACACTTTGAAAAGAAAAGGAGAATGAGTCCAAAAACAACATGTGAACTACCCATTTATAAATATTATTCTCATGGGGAGTGTATGTAGAAATTTATCCACACCAAGCTTCTTGCACTGAAAACTGGTTAATGACTCATAGACAGATTCCATAGTCAGAAAGATTCCTAGGGATTTGTCACAGTTGCCTTCCCTGAGAAATGATACAGGACAGTGGGTGAAAGGGCAGTGTTTATAGTAGTTTTAGTCTGGGAGCTATAGTGACAAGGGTTCCATCCAGGGGTAAGAACCACATCTGGTTCTTCTGAGTTGCATGCAATTCCACAAATGGAGACAGAACTCTAAGTAGTACTGAATTTCTGAAATTCAGTACTGAATTTCTCACCAAACCTGGTAAATGGAAACTGAGCATAATGTTTTAATAGAATATAAAATAAAATAAAATAAAAATAATCGATTGGCCAAGTCAATTTAAAAATAAAGTAATGCATTACTTACACAGGTCACTCTTCTAAAACATAGAGTGTTCCATGGGATACAATGCTAAACAAAATATACACAGATAGATTCTTATGGAGTTTATTAGATAGTTTCTATCTCTGAAATTTATTTTCATCCAGGGGCCCTAATCCCCCAAATTCCAAATTTATTATCGTATTTTTAAACCAATAATCATCTTTTTAACAATATTTTCAGTAATTACTTCTATACTTTTCTCAATTAATTTAAGCCTTTCACCTAGATTTCATGATTCTTCATTAGCTATTTTTTCTTTATATATTTTAAAATTTTACTCACCACTCCAATGAACAGTACTTTAATCCTACTTGATTGTTTGATTAATTTATCCCTTTCCACAAATTCTTATTTCAATAAGCATTTATCAGTCATCTAGTAGGAACAATTCATTATGCAAGAGTCTTTGTGCGGCCGAATCTTGATTTTGTAATGTTTTTGTTGGCTTATTGTTTGCTTTTTAGCATTTTAGATTAAAGTGCTCAAATGCCTGTGATAGATTGTTGCAGTAATGAATGAAACCTATTCATGCTATTTTCTACCTAATCTTTAGGAAGAACCTTGCCACACTGGCCCATCTTGACAAGTGATTTTCTTTGATCAAGGAAATAGTAGCAAAAGTGATAGAAGTAGGTTTAAGAAAGGGATTCCTCACTGGGATTTGCTTAACTAGGTTAATAAGGTGGAGCTAAAGTGCAGGAAAATAAGAAGGCAGGAGTGTAAAATGTGTCACCCAGCCTCAGTTTTACTTACCAAACACCTGCAAACTGAAGATGCCATTATAACCAAGATTAACTAATTTTCTTAGTAAGATTTCATTGGCCAAGTAAAATTAAACTCATATCACAGAGAAAAAAATCTGAAAATCAAACAATCAGACCTCACCCCTACAACACAGAAATCCATGTCCCACAAGGTTGTCTTTTCTCAGGGGCTCATTCTTTTCTCTAGAAATCATTTGCTATCACTCCACAGTTGTCTAAAGCCACCACCTCCTGCCTGTTCCTCAAGGAAGAGGATGCTGAAGTTTTAACTATTTGATTCCTTCTTCAAGTTTTATTCATGTTTTGGATAGCTCCTGTGCTGATGCATGTTAATAATATTTGTACCCTATTTCTTCTGTTAACATTCATCTGTCTCATATTGATTCATTTTGGCAAACTCAATTCAAACTGTCAAAGAGGAAGTTTGAACTTCCCTACACAACCTCTCATAATTGTGAGCTCAATAAATGGTTCTTTTCATAAACCACTAAGTTTAGAGTGATTTATTTTGCAACAAAAGGTCCCTAGAGTATTAAGTACAGAGATAAAAACCCTGTGATGTTGGTGTTCACAATATTCTCCTGTAAATAAAATTGCTACCAGGTTTTAACACCTCTAAAACCTTAAAATATAAGGTAACGTAATTCAAATTTTAATTATACAGCATTTAAGTATTTTTATTGCTTATATTATTCTCAATGATACAAATTTTAATAAAATTTTCATAAAGTTTAACCTTTCTTGTCTTTCAAAACTTTTTTTTTAACATCACTTCAGTGGCATTTAAAGTATTTTTCAGTATTTTTAATAATATACATTCATTACAAATACTGTTTGGTTTATACTTTGGTTCTGTTTAATATTTCAAATATATCTCTTCCATGCATCTGTATTAATAAGATTTTATTTATGTAATTGAGAGGAAAAGCTTTCATATCTTCCAAATAAATTCCCCAAACCACTAATGTTTTAGTCATTTAGTTTTATATTTCTATTTTGGATACTAAGCAAAAAATGATAGTTCTTCAACAACTTCTCAAATCTCTTTAAAACTCTCCAAATATATTAAAAGTAGCTACCCAATAAATGGTGATTAGTTTATATCTTGGATTTTTAAAATTGAGTTATATTGTTTTAAGTCTACACAAGGGATCCAAAAAAATAGAGATATACAATAAAAATCAGACTATTTAGAACCATATATTTTATTTTAGGATCTATCTAATGGAAAATCTTGGTATTATTTGGTTTCCAATAAATTTTATTAAAACATTTTCTACTGGTATTTAATTATATATAATAAACTTTGTGAAGTTTGTTTTTTAGTTTTATTGCATTTCAAACAATCTGAAGCAATATATTTCACTTAAAGCATAAGTAAATTCCAAAACACTGGCAATTTGATGTTTTAATTAACTAAAGCTCATTGTTATTGCAATCAGTTTGTCCTCCAGCCAGAATTCGTAAAATTTAAACCAGTTTTCATTGCAATGTTTTATGAAAATCTTAAGTGTTTGCATGCAACTATTTTTCTTTTTACTTAGAACTTTTCTTAAAATTTATATTCAGAAAAAAATACTTCTAAAGATTTTGAATAAAATATTTTATTTAATGACATTGAATATAGGATTATAATAATAGCACTGAGTAACTATAAATACTAGAAGCAAGTCCCTTAGTATTGTCAGGTGATTCATGTTCCTTGGAAAGGCACCCAAAACACTGTCTTTTAAAAAAGTTCATAAAAGCTTGTTTTCATGGACTATAATTATAAGTTCTTGGAGTAAAATTACTGGAAAATAACCTATAAAGGCTATTGCAAATATTTAAATGCAAATATCATTCATGAAATGTTTCCTAAGAAGAGTTTAAGATTCATTTCTGCTTTGTAGGAGTTTTTAGTTCAAAATGATAGTGACTTTTTGGAGGTGGGGAAAAGAAGTACTGGAGATTGAACGCAGGATGTTGCACGTGTTAGGCAAGCACACTACCACTATCTTGCATTCTCAGTTCTTTTTAATTTTTATTTTAAGATAGCACCTTTCTACATTTTGAGGCTAGCCTTCAATTTGTGATACTCCAGCCTCACCCTTCAAAGTTGCTGGGTTTACAGACTGAAGTCCCTGTGCCCTGCAAAAAGTTTAACATTTAAATGTTTATTATGTGCCATGCTTTATTTAAATTCATTGAATGTTCTATTTATCTTATAAATTAAATATCTTGGTTCTCATTTTGTAAAGTGTTATTTAAGTTAACAGAACCACTAGTGTTTGGATCAGGTTTCTGATCCTAATTGTCTTACAACAGAGTTCTAGTCTTCATTCAAGTGGACTTCAGTATAGATGCAAAAATATAGTCACTCAAAAGTTTTCTGAAGTGCCAGGTCAATTGCAGCAGATCTATGCTACTAAAGATACTAAGCTGCTTTTGACTTGAGATAATTCAGAGACAATAGGAAAAATAAAAAGTTGATAATGAGATATGGTTTTATAATTTTGAAAGTTAATATATTGTTTATCACTTAAGTAAATATATTTTTCTTTTGATTAACAGAAGAATAGGTACAGGGTCTGCATGCTTAATCTTCCTAATTATTCATTAAACTGAAGTAGATTCATTCTGTCTTTTTTTAGATAGATCACTGAAAAAAAAATAATCATTACTTGTTATATCACAAATAAAAAATAATCAAACATGTCAAATGAAATTAAATATACAATTTAACCTCCATTGGAAGATTTTAAGGAAGAATTCATGGGCATTTCAGAATTAATTTAGGGGATTGAGCCCAATCTGATTGTCTTATTGCTAAAACATTTTAGAAACAACAACAAAACAAACAAATAAAACAAGGATTTGGAAGCTCTTAATAAAGATGATTGTAAAGAAAAATTAAAGAAAGACATTTACCATATGAGGCAAACATTTTTGAATTTGGCATGTTAGGGCAGCAGATTGCTCTTCATTATATTTTGAAATTTATTCTTTTTTATAGAAATGGATGGGAAAATAATTGTTGAGCTTTAAATAAAGGTGTGCCACAAGGGAAAAAAAAAGATGAAACTTAAGAAACTGCAACAATATAAACAGTATTTAAACTACAGTTATTAATATGAACACAACTACCAACAGGCTGAAATAAATATAAAGGAAAACTTTGTTTTTGGCTTGTTTTGTTTCCATGTAATGACTTGAACAAATTCTCTTTGTACTTTAAGTAGAAATAAAGGCTATAAAACCCTGTGAGGATATTTTGGTAAAATCCTTCAAAGTCCTTCCAAATCCTTTCTTTATAGTCAGTTAAGGTACAAAAAAGATCCATTTTCTAGCTTGACATACCAATGGTAATACTATGGATTATTTTTAGTCAATTCTAACTTATGCTATTTTTGAGAACATAAAGGAAGTTTATTGTGTGATAAAATTTGAAATCATAAGATATGTATTATGTCAGAAAATGATGGCAGATAAATGTCTGATAAAAATATCTATTATGAAGAGATATGAAACTGAAATATAATAGACAAGAGCCATTTTAAGAATATAAATTACATCTTATTCCACATTCTCATGTTCTGCCTCTGTGCCTAATATACTGTATGCTCTATTTCTGTTCATAAAATGTTATTTAATACAGTATAAAGGTTCACATTTGCTATTCCATATTCTTTTGCATCACAGCCCAATATTAACTGAAGACTGCCTACTGATAGGAGAAAACACTTTTTGAATATTTTAGAAAATTTCATTTTCTTTCTGAGATGTGCAAAAAAAAAGGACAAAGACTTAGCATCTCATTTTCATGAGTTAACTTCTCACTGATAAAGGGATGCATTATAGTAGCTATTACAGATTATAGGTAGTGATCATATGTTGGGATTCTCATTTAACCCTTAAATTGATCTGGTCAGCTTATATCAGCCAGGTCCTAAAAGTTACCTTCAGTCCAATGAAGTGAATATTGCAGTTTGATATTTCAAAAAAGGAAAATTATGGAACAAATTTATAACTAAGCATCTATATTCATGTCCCCAGCACTAATTTTGGTAGTGTTAGATAGACCTGTAGCTGTCATTACAAAATCAGGTATACATTTTTTGCATAAATCTCATCCTGATACCTCAAGACTGGGTGCAGGCTCTTTCATATATTGTCCTGGTAACTTCTTCCTATTTCTAATATAGCAATTGTCAAGATGTAAGGCTGTTGCCTGTTTACTTACCTATTTTCCCTGCTACACTGTACCTCCTGAAAAGATGTTGCCAGTCAAAACTGTTGAGAAATGAAGGATGAAGGAAGTAGTGAAAAATGAACAGGACTGGAAGAAGAGGTGATAAAACAGTAATGAATATAAAAAAAAATCATGAAGGTCTATTTCTTAAAATACTGAACTGAAAAAAAAAATAGTTCAACCTGTGGTGGAAAAAACATGTTAATCATTGATACACAGGTATTCCTCAAAGATAATGTTTGTAAAAAGAAGTAATATTTATGAAGTGGTTATAATAAAAGATAGAATTGACAATATTTGATGATTGACACAAAAGTGATGGTTATGATTCTGGTGATGATGGTGGTAGTGGTGGCAATAGGACAAAAAGAAAAGAAAACATAGAATAGCCTTAATTTGGGGGTAAAAATTCTCTATCAGTATGTTCTTAAATAACAGTTCCTAAGACCATTTAATCTTTATAAAGTATATTGTGAAATCTGTAATGCATAGTAAAATAATTCATACTGAGACTTCTTAGAGAACAAGACTCTTAGGTTTATGACCATTTTAAAATGTTGCAGTATGCATAATATAGAGATATATAATAACATTTAGTTTAAAAATCAGGAGATAAAACATTTTGCCAGCCTATTTAAATTTCTGTAAATCTTGAAAAGCACTCTTTCTACATGTCCACACTTGTTGCTTTGTAGTTTTTATTAAATCTTATACAAATATCTATCAATGATTTCAGATACACAAGGATCATTCTACTACATCCATCCATTTATTTATTTCAATACAATTTTATTACTTTTTTTTTTACTTTATTTCATTGCTATTTAAATATGAGCAGCTATTCTATAGGCAAGGTTTCAGGAACACCAATCAATTGCAATGATAGCAAATCCTAGGCCAATCAATTGCAATGTCTTGTTAAAGAGTATGTCAAAGCATATCTCTGTACTATGTCACTGTTCTGTCAGAAAAAGGATGTGAGAAATGTGAAAAAAAGACAACTAATATTCTTATTAGCTTACAGAAGATTGGGGTTTGGAATGACTTGGGTGTTAATAATGAAACCCAAGAAAACTTCAAATGTCTGTGAAGTTCCTTTAAACTGATGTTGTTTCCTTACTTTCCTTTTAATAATCTGTCATCAATTTCTTAAGAGAATTTGAAAATTAGTATGCTCTTTATCTACACTTAGAACCATATATAATTATTTGTTTACTAAAACAAACATTTGCTTTAAAAATGAAACCATAAATAAATCTTTACATCAAACTTACTTAAGATACATAAATTTACTTCTTCCACTTTGTAAGAATGAATGGATTAATTAGCAATAAATTTTTATTACTACTCTTTGCTAATAATATAATCATTTAGAAAAGAAGATCAGCTTTGAATTTCACATTGCTTTACATCTCCCAGTGCATTGCATTTAGAAATGAAGCATAATCTTCCCAGAACAATGGTGGTTACCTAAAGATTAAATCCATTCTGGTCTACAGCTATTCTGATATATTGGTTGAAACTATCTTTTATGATGGGTGCCGTGGCATATAACTTTGGACCTAGTATGTCAGGTTGATGAGGCAAGAGGGTGACAAATCCTAGGCCAGCCTCAGCAACTTATTGAGAGCCTGTCTCAAAACAAAAAAAATTAAAAGGAATTGGGATATAGCTTATTGGTAAAAGTACTCATAGGTTAAATCTCCAGTGCCAAAAATATGTCTATTTTATTTATTTGAATTAGAGAAGGAAGCATCTGAAACAACTTCAATATGCTCTCATTTCTAAGGAAAATTTCTTCTTAATTAATGACAAATTTTTCTGGCCTAGAGAAGTCCAGTGATGCAAAAATTTAAGTTGTTTTGCTTTCTGATACTATTATATGTACAAAAAATGAGTTAATATTTGTAACAGTGTTTGGCACATGATAAGTTTTCAGTAAGTGTTGGTTTAAATAGGCACAGTTTAAAGACAGACTGCCTTTAAAACTCCTGGTGGCTGGTGGTATTCATGTGCTGAACAGGTTTTGATTCCTTTCTCTCTTCCACTCTTAAACTCTATTTAATATATTTAATATACACTATCTGTTGGAGGTTAGTGGATATGAAATCTATCTTTAAATGTTTTCTCTTACTGAAACTGCTATATTACAATGGCCCTTCAGCACTGATTACACAGTTTTAAAAGTATTAATTAACAATGAATTCTATTCTAGATTTTAAAACATTAATATTTTCCACGTGTTTAAATGGGCAGAGTGTGGGATATAAATCAAATAATAAGTTTATAATTTTCTATTCAGTTAGTATAAAAATAATTAAAAAGGAATTAAAATAAAACCAAGTTTCCATTTGTAGACCTGCTTGTATGTAAAGCACTCTTAAGACTGTTACAAGTATAGTTAATCTGCAATAAATCATCTCCCAATGCTAAATTCCTTAGAGAGAGAGAAAAACATTTCCTATTGAAAACCATTAATTGTGCATGTTCTATAATTTCTGAAATGGGTCCAGCTGGGGACACCCACCTCATAAAACTTAGATTTTCGATACAAAAATCTCAGCAAACGAGAAAGCTCATCAGCATGTGGTAATTTGAACTTAAGTTTTTGTTCAACTGTTGCAATACACAAAGCCCAAGACAAGACTTGAAGAGAAAAACACTCAAGGATGAAAGTAAAATGTGAATTAAAAAGCCAAACTGATGGACTAGATGAGGATTGGTCAAGTCCACCCTACCTGACCCTATCTGTCAAGATTCTTTTTCCTTTTCTACTTGCCTCTATCAGTATCTAAGAGTTGAGTTTATAGTGTTTTTATACTCTTAAATAATATTATTAGAAATATTGTCCTTATGTCTCCAGTTATGTAAATTACTACTTTATGCTTATAATCTGCCCTGAATAGCTAACCCCTAATAAGTGCTCAATAAATAAATGAGGCTTGTGTCTTTATATGGCCTTAGATTTGCTGCTCTGGCTTTATTTGTCTGAAATAATATATATATATATATATATATATATATATATATATATATATATATATATTTCTGTAGAGTTATTTCTAAATTATATTAATTTTCTAACTTCTAATATATGCTGAGAACAAATACTGAACAGCAGCTTTTACATCTTTTATGGCATCTCTATTAAGTCCACTAATCTACATATTAGGTTACTTGTAGGAATAAAGTTATCAATCTTCGAAGTCTCTTGAATTTAGGATGTAGTCAGGGGACCTCACATCACTCAAAGCACATATATGCAAATGTGCATAAGACATACAGCATTTTACGGGATCTATAAAGATTATTTATTTAAAATTTTCTTACAAAGTCCTGACTCTGAACAATATATTTTAAGTAACTGTTAGCACAATTCATTCATTCTTCATGAAAGCCTTAAGTTAACACAATTACTCCCATTACATGAATCAGGAAAGTAAAGCATAGAATATTAATAAGCCTAAATCATTAGCAGATTTAAGGATTCACACTCAGTTATAAGTATATGAAGTCTAATCCGTAAAAACAATCTGGGTGGACAACTGATTTGAGTCTAGATCCTGGGTAGTTCTTTATTGTGATTATGCATTTAGTATTCTTAAAGAAATCTACATCTATTTGGGTAAGATTCACATTTATGTTATCAAATCAAAATTGTATGACCTTATGCTTGGCAAATTGTTGGTGTGCCAAAATATTTATTAATTGAATGAATAAATTAAAAAAGTAAGTATAAAGTTGTCCACTTTTCTGGAACATGTCTTATGGCAAGGAACTTATTCCTTCAACTGGTAATCAATAAATACTTCTTAGCATGACAATATTATCCCTTAGTTTTATATTTTGACTACTTTTCTGGATTCATACTATTCACGTCTTAATTATCAGCTGCATTTCTTCTGGAATAAGTCTATTCAAATCTACTTTATTTTTAATTCCTATACTCATTCTTGGCCCTTTAAAAATATTTGAAAAGCAGAATGAAGTATGAATTTGGAAATTTGGGGCTAAGGTATTAGCTTGCCTCTTTTTCAAGCAATGGATCTTTGTAGTAAAATTTGTTTCCCATATACTAGAATATATTGTCTAAATATTGCAAATTTATATTCCACATGTCATTCATTCATTCATTAGTTAATATTTGTTTCAAGGACTCGGATGTGTTGGGAATTTACTATTGAGCACAATGGACAAAATCTCTGTTTCCTTTGGGTATATATCAAAAACAACAACAACAAAAACAGTATTCATGGTGCCTGAAAGAGCAGCACAGTGACTAACAAATAAGCCACATGTATCAACCTAACTGTGCTTACTTTCTGGCATGAGTTATAATAATTACAAGTTTTTAACAAAATTTTCCTGTCACATAAGGTTGGATGGCCTTCTTTATCTCTGAACACCTTGTAATACTCAGGCTGCTCCTTTCACTAAAGCAGAATAAAAAGGAAATAAGTTTATCACATGACCTGTGTACATTCCTAAGTCTATTGAAGATGGATCAATGATACCCTTTGGCACAAGAAGTATGAGTGTTTTTATTACCTTTCTGAGCCTCAGAGCCATCCCTAACGTTTCCACGTGTCTTCATGGACATGTAACCAATTAGGAGTGGCAAACAGAATCCTGCTGCTGCGAGGTTGCGTTCTCAACTATGATGCCCAGTGTCTGACTGCATAAACTCAGAGAAGGCACTCCTAATCAATCATTGAAGAGGGTGTATGTTTCTCCTAATTGGTTTAGTTGGAGAATATTCCTTCCTGCCATGTATCCATCTAGATTGGGGACTTTTTTCTAACATTCACAACGTCACCACATGTACTAGTGGAAAGTCTGCTGAGACTATACGTTGCTTGCACAATACAATACCCCCCCACTAACCCATGATATTTTTCAAGACTCCCCAGTGAATGCCTCAAACTATGAGCAGTATGGATCCATATAGCAAAAATTTAAAAAATGATAAATAGAATTAATGGTAGATTGATATTAAAACATGATAAAATAGAATTAGAGCAATATATGGTAATAAAAGTTACATGAATGTGTTCTCTCTCTCTCTCTCTCTCAAAATACCTTCTTGTTCTTTACCCATACTTCTTCCTGTGATGATGAAAGATGACACAATGTTGAGGTGATGAGATGCCTTGAGGTGAAGGAGGTAGGCTTTGTGAACTAGCCTAATCTATGTAGTATGGGCTATTTGAATGCAAGCTCTTCAGTACTCATAGACAATCTGACAACTGACATGACTGCTAAATGACAACTGGGTTGGTAGCATATACAACCTGGATATGTTGGCAGAGAGATGACTCACATCTCAAGTAGGATAAGCAGATGGCTGTAATTTTCATCACAGGGCAAAAAATTATATATATATATATATATATATATATATATATATATATATATATATATCTATCTATCTATATATATATATATATATATTGAGGCTGACTTTGAATTCGCAGAATCAAGTGATCCTCTAGCTTCTACTTCCCTAGTATTTGGGACTACTGACACATACCACTGTGTCTAGAAACTTATCAGTGTTTAATTTCTGCATTTTGCATTTAAAACTTTCAGACTGAGGGTGACTGTAGGAAACTAAAATAGTGGAAAATAACACTGGGTATAAGAGGAGATCACTGTATTTCAGTTATCTTTGTCTCTCTCTTTACAGGATGCTGACTTCATTTAATTTCCAAAAAGTTAATATATATATGAATTCTCATATGTCCAGGCATTCTATCATATACACATATGCATTTCAAAGGTATCTTTTCCTGTCATTATTCCTCTTTACTCAACCAATTATTTTTCCTCCCTAACAATGTAGTGACCTAAAAATAAGAAATAATATACAAGAGTAAGAAGATGAAGAAACATTGGCTTGGGCTAGCCACTCATTTTAGAGTAGATCTCAAAAGATATTTGAAGCCAATGCCTTACAATGACAATTCCTAATACAGTTACTCATTTGTGTCATCAGCAGTAAGATGCTCATTGCTTAATGAAAATGCACTAGTTGAATCTAATTAAAATAATATGGAAATCCACCCCTTTCAGTTTCCCTAGTGATTTTTCTCCTTCTTACTTGATAAGCCCTGGAAAGCACTGCAGATAGTTATTCATGTGTAAAGGACACAAAAGATAAGATTTTGTGCGAGAGAACTTGAATGCCTCTAAATGCCTCATTTTGCATGCCGAAAATCAGTTTTGCCCCACATCTCTCAAAATCATTGAGAGAATAATTGAAATGTTTTGGAAACACCTACTCATTTCAAGTCACAAATGTATTATTACTTTGACAAGCGCTCCTTTGGCTACAGCAAACCTACAATGTGAATCAGAGAAATGTGTTAGTGTTTGCAAAATCCATGCTGCTAAATTATTTCTTCAAAAAAAAAAAGTCAGCAGAAATGTAATTCTTCAAAATTTTATAATATTAAATTCTACTTCTTATCAGATTTGAAAAATTATTGTTTTTAAAAGAATTTATTTCCATTTTGTTAATGATTCCTTTTTGTCATATTCACATGGCAAAAATAAAAGAAAAACAGCCCCTAAGTTTATTCAAGTTTTTGACTTCCTTGGAAGTTGATGAGTTTGGAAATAAAAAAGGGCAGTGTTCATCTCTAGGGTATCTATAAAGTCAAGTCTTAATTTTTTTTTGCATTGAATTTATGTGAATATTATATCAGGCTTTTAAAAAATGTGTTTGGCACTAAGTCTTTGGTTTATTATAAATTGGTTTCCACATGAAATGCTTTATATAGCATAATAAATTGATTGCCACTATATATTGGTTTGTGTTTATAATATATTAGATTGACTGAATAATAAATCTTTCTTTTCAGCAATTATTTTTATAAGTGTGAGTAAATTATATAGTCTTCCCAGTGAGCCAAAATGTTTTGCATCTAAATTAAACTTTCTTGGTCAGGTGATTTTAACATTTAAAGTTTGGGGGAATATATATATATATATATATATATATATATAGAGAGAGAGAGAGAGAGAGAGAGAGAGAGAGACATACAAACACAAATATGCATATATGTATATATATATGAGTATATATATATATATATATATATATATATATGCACACACACAACTTATATACATGCACATATATACATATATTCACATATGTGGATATAGATATAGACATTGTATTTTAGTGTTATTACCATATTTTTGCAGATAATAGCAATTTATTTCAAAGTCTCATTACATTTAAATCAGAGCTATTTGATCTTTTCAGACATATGTGATTTTTGTCTCAATGTTTGCTCTAGAAGCAGCACTGAAGTATCCTTTATTGTTTTCCTAAACTTGGACTAAAGTATGAGATACATGAAAAATCATATTTCAATACCAAATAAGAAAGACCATTGAAGAATTATACCTTTACAAAAATGATAGAAATTCCATCAACTTATGAAATTATGAATGTATCATACAAAACCACTATATTTAATAATAATGTGATTTTTATACTAGAGATGGAATCCTTGCATTTGTTAAAGGTTTGGTTTTAATGGCTTTTGAAGTCCTTTGAAATGGGAAAATTATATGAATTTCTGTATTTCATTGAGTTCTACAATTCTCAAATATCATTACATTTGTAATTATTTAACCCATCAGGAATTAAGTGACTATTTGTCCCTTCAAGATGACTGCAATCTAAGGTAATAACTCAGGCATACATTTTAACTTATGACTATACAATTGCAAGAGAAGCTTTTGGTCTTCAGTTCTGATAAACTAAGGAAAGAATAGTCATTTCTTTTCAAGTACAACAATTTCAAAATGTGCTGAAATTCTTCTTTATGCAGGGAACTAAAACGATACGAGAGACCTTCCCAGAGTACCAATTTACAGAGAACTGTGAAGGTTTCACATATTTCTACTGAGGACAATTTGGCACAATTTTATCTAGGGAAGTGACATTATCAGATTTATATTTTCTAGGATTTACTGTCTCAGGAATATGGCAGATGTGTTGATGGGAATCAAGAATGGGAAGTAGAAAGAATAGTGTAAATAATTTTTTTCTGTGATATGGATGAAATATGATAAATATTCGAATTAAGGCATAACCTTGAAGATGGTGGGAAATTGGTGAATTCCAACAATATGTTTAAAGATAAAAATATGGTACTGTATATTTCTAAGGGATAGAGAAAGGAGTTTGAAAGTTCTCACCATAAAGAAATAATAAATGTTTGAGATATGTTTGCCTAATATTGAAACATCATATGTTGTCCCATTAATATATATAGTTTTAATAATGTCATGTGCTGGTTAAAATAAACATAATAGTAAAATTAAAAAGAGAGTAAGAAAACTAACAATAGCTGTTTAGGTGATACTTAAAAGCATCTAACAAAGGAAAAGTAAGGGTACCATACTGGTAATTTTCCTTTTGTATGTGTTCTCCTTTTATTTTTATGTCAGAAACTCATTGAGTTTAGCAGGGCTTTTAGTTAATTAGATAAAAGCACTTTTTAATGTGACTATGTCTCAACCAATGAGATGTGAAGAGAAATAAGACTTTCAAATTCCAGATGCCACTGCTATCAGATAATTGATTTGGCTACATCTTCCTCAGACCTTTTCCACTGGCTAGGAATGGGCCAAAAATTGAAGATTCCTAAAGAAGTTACATGTTAAGAAATTGAGAGGTGACCAACTTTTCCTAAGTCCCTTAATTTTCTCATGAAGAAGCATAGCATATTAACTCTGAATTTTCTCCCTATCCAGTGTTATGTGGGAAAAAAATTGTTTCTATAATAAGTAACTACTTTGGGATCCATGATTCTCATAATTTTGGCTATAGTGTAAGTAATAAAATATTTAAATAAACAGACTAGAACAGAATGGTACCTTAAATCTCAAGTAATAAACTAAAATTATGAAAAGCATCCAAACTTACTTTAAAAAAATTATTTCTTTTAGATATATGTGACAATAGAGCATATTTGACATATAAATATATGGAGGTTCTATAAACATAAATATTAGCAGTTTTTGTATGATAAATTCATAATCTCAAAAGTTGAGGGAATTCTATCATCTTTATAAAGGAACAATTCCTTAAGGTACAAATTTCTTGCAGTTGTACATTATGTGGAATTTCACTGGTCATGTATTCATATATGAACATAGGAAAGTGATTTTTGTTTCATTCTACTGTCTTTAAAGCCCCATTTGGAGTTGTATATCTATACTTTTGACATGCCAAATGGCTAGTGTTAACTTTGATTCTTTTAACCACCTTTTTCTTCTCTTCTCCCCCTCATCCTTTTTTTAGTTCATTAATGAACGTTGTGAAGATATCTAAACCACCTGGCAAACTTTTAATTTCCTATAATTTTATTCATGTCCTAAGGTAATTCTGCTTAAAATCTATTTTAAAAGGCAAATATTTGTGCTACACAACAGACCCTATAGATGAGTGGCTTATCGGAGAGTTTCTATATGAAAGAAGAGTTCGTTATTTGAAAATAAGCAAAGATGATCTAGGCAAATGTAACCCAATTTAAGATTGCCACTAGTGGCAATAGCAATGTGTTATATAATAGTCTTCAAGGCAGAACGTAAATTCGAGATGGAGACTCATTTTATATACTGTTAACTGCCATAAAATATATATGAGAAATATTATGCACCAACAATAAAATATCTTGTATAAAATAAATCATTTGAAATGTAAGGGGGAATTAAACAACACATATATACATGATATTTCTAGCTGAGGAAAACAAAAACATGGATAATATATTTTATTAATAAATATAGATCAACCACTACTCACTGAAAATAGAAAGCCACAGAATTTTAATCACTCAATGAACTAATGAGAAGAAATCATCAGAAACTACCAATTTTAAAAAGATTTATCCATACACTGTCTGTAGAAAACTGAATTTAATCTGCATTGATTATATTCATAACAAATTTGTTAAATCATTTGGATCACCATTTTGCACTTTCCATTTTTAATTCAATTTTGTAAATTTGTTTTCTAAATTTGTTTTCTAAAATATCTAAATTCTAAAAATTGTTTTCTCTTTTTCTTTATCTGTCAATTGTGTTTTGTTTAACTTTAAAATATAATGCATTTATTGATAATCTGCACCTAAATGAAATCTCTCTAGTGCTAAAAAAGCTTTGTCAGTTATAAGATAATTAATATTCTATTAGTTAAAATTTTCAGTCTTCTAGGGTGACTTTCTTTTAACAAAATGTTTTAGAACTTTTTTTTAAGTTTATGGACAAATTCAGCAGAAGAACATGTGACCAGTCTCTTCCATTATCAACACACCACAGTAGTCTAGTGCATTTATTAAAACAGCTGGACCTACATTGACTTTGGTTCACATAAGGCCTTACTCTTCTTTTTTTTTTTAAGAGAGTGAGAGGGAGAGAGAGAGAGAGAATTTTAATAATATTTAATATTTAATAATATTTATTTTTTAGTTTTTGGCGGACACAACGTCTTTCTGTATGTGGTGCTGAGTATCGAACCCATGCGAGCATGCTACCGCTTGAGCCACATCCCCAGCCCTAAGGCCTTACTCTTGATGCTGTACACTTTATGGATTTATAAATTTATAAAGACGTGTCTCCATCATTTCCTATCATATAAAATAGTTTCAACTGACCTAAAAATTCTCTATGCTTTTCTCTGCCTATTCTTCCCTCTCTTGTAGTTAAACCCTGCCCAACCACTGATATTTTCACTGTCTCCATATTTTTTTTTTCCCCTCCTTTTCCTGAATGTCACACAGTTGCTTGATGGAGATGTCCTGTTGCTCCATGCTGCCATCAGCATCTGATGTAGTCAATGTTCTGGATTTTGGTCATTTTATTTAGTATGTGGTAGTATTTTATAATTGTCTTAATTTGCACTTTCCTAATAATATATGATATAAAGGATATGCTTAATTGTGATTTGTATGTGTGTGTGCATACCCGGTTTTTAAATCAGGTTGACCACATATGTCTTTTGTAAATATTTTATCACAATCTGTGGCTTGTTTTTTTTTTTTTTAGACAGTATCATTTGCGGATCAGAAATTTTTAATTTCAGTGACATCCAGTTTATCAAACCATTCTTTCATAGATTGAGATGTTGGTGTTAGACGTATACTTACCCCTAGATCATCTTGCTTTTCTGTGATATCTTCTAGGAGTTTTAAAGCTTTTCATTTTACATTGAGATTTGTGATCCAGCTGTAGTTAATTTTTGTGAAAGGTGTAAGGTTTGTTCTGCATTCAATTTTTATATGTGGATGGCTAGTTATTTCAGCATCATTTATTGAAAAGATTTTTCTTTCATTGTATTGCCTTTGTTCCCCTGTCAGAGACCAGTATTGACTAAATGCATGTGGTTCTGTTTCAGTTCTTTCTTTCTATTCCATTTATCTACTTTTTTCTATATTTGGCTAATATCTCTTGAGATACATTTTTATGCATCCTATTAGTTCATTTTATAAGTTATTTGTCATGTAATTGAGTGACATGAAACTCATGAAGCCATCATGAAAAGCATGCACCAAATCATGGAAATCAATCTACATTTTCTCTTGCTCTTGTTGGGAGCCTTTCTAGTCTATAGCTCACCCTGCACTGTGACTTCATGCAAAAAAAACTGTTTGTCACTAAGTTTTCGTTTAAATGTGATGGGCTTCATGATAGATTTAACCCAGTTTGACTCCAGAATTATCTTATAGGGCATTTTTTCCCCTCCTTTTCTCATACCTCATACATGGGTTAGAGATATTTTGGGACATGATGTACTTTTCTCATATTCACTTTTCTGTTTTAACCATCGAGTAAAAAAAAATATTAGAAGCTTCTTTTTAAATTCTTATGAAATCCTTCTTGAACAGTAGATTTAATAAAAAATAAGCAGAAAGATTCTTTAAATATAAATTAACATTGATTAACGCATTTATTCATTTAATCACTCACCAAATGTTATTGAATAATACATGTTATGTTTTATGATATGCATGCAAAGAAGATAAGTATATTTTATCACTAAGCTAATGAAAATTAGTCCATTGTCTTTTGTCCCATCTACTGATACCATCCTGAAATTTATCTGTCAGAAATATAACAATGTAGCTAGGACCATGCCTAAATGCATAAATCTAATAATGTGTTTGATCTTTATTTCACTGAATAAACAGAAAAAGTGTTTATTTAGTTCTAGTGCAATTTATCAAAAAATATAAAGTATGGGAACATACTTTTTAAAATAAATATCTAATAACAATAAACCCAATGTACTTATGGATTGTAAAGAAATAAAAGGAGACACAGAGGCAAGATGCAGAGGCAGAAAATGGCTGTTCATCTAAGTGCCCACATTTATTTATACCAATAGGTTTCATTAGGTCATTAGTGCCATAACTACATTATTGTTTATTGTATCACTAAGGTTGCTTATCCCTCAGTTACATTGTACAGTTAAAATATGCAAAGTTAAGAGCTTTGTGCAGCTCTCTAGAAAGTCTATTGTCTGAAGTTAGTGTTAGGCAGGCAGGTCCAGGAGCACTGGAACTTGGGGAAACATTGTAGTTATCTAGCAACCAAGTTCCTTTATTCCCAGGAGCTATGTGCCTGAAATCAAGGTCAAGGCTGATAAGACTCTAACACAGAGCCTTCTCTTGAAGGACATTACCACAACAGTTAGGCATTGCACATGTATAATTTATCTTACTAATTCCTAGGAAAAACTACAGAATATCCCAACTGTGAAAAACCCAATGCCTGTTATCCTCCTGGAGTTTTCTCACCAGAACCCTTACAATGGGTATTACGTTATTAAGCAACATACAATCAAAGATGATTTCAAAACATCACATGTAAAATTTTGCCATGTTTTCATATCCATATAATTATTAGAAACTTATAATTCACTCTATCTTACATGTGGACAGGCAGCCTGCTTGTGTAATTTAAAAAAATACAGTCCAATATAATTATTTTAAAAAGTGTGCAAAGATCAACAGCAAGGGAAATAATATTGAGTAAATGCAAACATTTGCTAAGATCATATTAAGTTATTTTAAAAAATGTAGAGAAGGAAGTGGCCATATGGGGTTGGAGGGTTAGGGTAGGCTTTGTAATTACTTTCGTTGAAACAGGTAGTCAGATTCCCCTATAAAAACAAACCTTGACATCCAGAAGCACACACAATTTGCACTTTCCCCCCTGCCCATTTTTGGAATAGTGCAGCCATCTTGGATCTTTTAAACACAAATTTTAAAGTTGACCTTGCTGTGGTAAGTGGAATGGTTACTGTTTATACTGTGGTATGCTTTTTAAAAATTAACTAATTTATTTTAATTAGGTATATATGACAGCAGAAAGCATTTTGATTCATTGTACACAACTGCAGTATAACTTGTGTAATTTGAAGGGAGTTATAGGTGGAATATTCAATTCCAAGAGACACCATGGGAATAAACACATAAATATAAATAAAACTTAAGATAATTTTAAGTTCATAACTTTCTGTTTTTCTCATTTTCTTCCTTTTCCTCAAGCTGTTCATGGTTTATTGGAATATCCAGTTAGAATGCCTGAGCTCTTTTTTCATTCCATAAGTTTAAGAATGCCCTGTAGCTCTACAAAGTTTAATTTCATGTGGAAGCTACCCGCAAGTGTCTCCTGGCAGCTGTTTTTGGATCTAACACATTCTGGCTCTGGGACTTCATATTGGCAATTGCCACACAGAACTGGCAACAGATCTCCACTGCCACCGGCTCCTGTTGGCATCAACTGCCAGGATATTCCAGAGGCTCTTCCTCTTGGAAGGCTAACTCTCAGCTTTCCTCCTTGATTACAGCTCAGAAGGGTCTCTGTGTCTTGTCGATTGTGTCCCCTTCCTCAACAACTCTCAGATACCCTGACACATTACTTCTCTACTCTTGACATGACCTACAGAAGGCAATTCTTGGCATTTCTCCTTGATGAGTGTTCTGGCAAATGTACCAGGGTTGCAAAGCTTTTTAAGAATATGTTCAAAGTCCTCTGATTATGCCAACCTACATTAGGAAAACAGATTTTTAAAACACTACATCATGCTAAACTTAGGCCTCTTCTCAGTACCTTTAATTTTGTTCCTTTGTTGTAGAATATAAAATTGTTCTAAAATTCTCTTAATCTCAGTTAAACATTTTGTATTATCTAGTATTATTTTGCTAGGAAATTTCAAAGGAGAGTTGGTATTCAACACTAGATAAAGGAAATGAAAAGAAATATTCTAAATAATATTTAAAATCTTCCTGGAATAAATAGGCACCTAGACAAATTATCTCTGAAAAGATACTAAAAATCTCCCTATGGCAAATAAAGTAAGCTAAATTTTTCTATGATGGCAATAGGAAAAACAAGTAAGATTAAATGACAAATATTAAAATAATAATAACTATGGTTTGCTAAATACTTTATATGTATCATTTTGTATGCATATGAATATGATAGATGTAATTTATAAAAGTAACAGTGAAAATTGAAATGATCCTTACTTTAATGAAAGAGAAATGGACCTGTAAATAAGATCAGTGAAATCAGGCTGACTTTTGTTCAGATCATCAGAGATATGTTTGCTGTGATCTTAGTCAAGTTTCCTCAATGTTGGGGTCATAGCAAAGCTCAAATCCTGATGACACATTTTATCTTCAGTTCTAGATTCTAGGACAGTGAGCAGTGTCTACTTCACATTGACATTTGGATGCATGAAGGAATTATCATAATTATCGTGTTCCAAGACCAAAAACATAATTGCTTTGTCCAACTTACTATTCCCTGTCTTCTTCTGACAACTATATTTATTCTGTCTTCCTTCTCCACTTCAGTTAATTTTCTTTACTCAGTCTTCAAAATAACCCTGCAATCCATAACTGAGTACCTTTCATTCCAGTTCTTTGGGCTAACCCTACTCAAAGCCACCATCAGCTATAGCATAATGCACTGGGCTTCCATTTTGTCCTATCAATTCTACTGTCACTGTCCTTTTATTTTATCATTAAAAGAGTATCAGAATTATTCCTAGAAGGACCAACAGTAAGAAAAAGCCCATCTCCTCAAAATCTTCAAAATTCTTTTTTTTTCTTTAACCTCACTCTGATTTAAATCCAAACTTATAATGGCTGTCTACAAGACCTTCTATAATCTGGCTGGCTATCTTTCTTCCTTCTCCACTTCTCACTCCACAAATACCAAATTAGCCTCAGAGAATTACACATTCTTTTCTTAAAACTTGATCTTCCTTCCTCCCTTCTTCTTTCTTTCTTTCCTTTCTTCCTTCCTTTCTTCCTTCCTTTCTTTTTCATTTAACATTATTGAAATTTTTATTGTTATTTGTTTCTAAGGCAGAATGATCATGGGGGACAGTGAAGAATGTTGGTTACAATTAAATATGATAAAATTAATGACAATTTTGGTGTAAGGATACTACAGGAGTACATAGCAAAAGACACAATCTAGTGGGTAGTAAATGGAGGTAGCAGGCAATTCAATTCTTTGATACAGAAGTGCTGTTTAAGCTGAGGCCTGGAAGATAAAAAGTGGTCCAGACAAACCTGAAAGGGGGAAAATAATTCTGATTAAGGCTAAAGCAAGTAAGTACTTCCTGCTCAGATGCAAGGGAAAACTTGATATACTGGAGAACAACATACAGTTGCATCTATAAAAGAATCCAGGGCTTATAGGATTGCTTTTGCAAAGCGAGGATCAATATTTTATATGGTTAATTCCATTACTGAAATTTTCCTCCCCACTGAAAATAGTTTTGTGTTTGACTCAGACAAATTAATAATTTTCAAGTTATAAAACCAATCTCATTAATGAATGGAGTTCATTTAAATGCACATTTGGCAAGATGAAAATTGTGTAAACACAGAAGCCTTACTTTCTAAAAGATAAGGAGATGCCACAAAGAGTAAGATGACTGATAAAACATTTGGTAAAATGAACGAATATTCCTCTGTTGTGCTATAAATGTGAACTCTTTCTCATTCCTATTATTTAAGAGAATATGACTGTCAGGAATGGGGCTGGCATTTACACTCGATTACTTCTATAATAAATTGCATAAACATTGTGGCTTAAAATCACACAAATTTATTACTTACAGTTCAGCAGGTCACAGCTCTGATATAGGTCACACCCCAAAGGAGAGTCCATTCTCTGGTCTTGAAAGCTTCTAGCAACATTTGTGCTCCCTGCAACTCAGGTCCCCTCTCTATACATCTGAAGCCTCAGTGACCAATTGAGTCTTTTTCTCTTTATCTTACCCCAGTCTCTATTCTGCTTCCTATTCCCACTACTGATTGAAGGTATGAATTCTTAATCATCCCATCCAGATGATCCAAGAGGATCTCCCTATCTTAAAGTCAAGGCGATGAGCAATCTTAATTCTGTCTACAACCATAATATCTTATGCCATGCAACTTAACATGTTCATAGGGTCAGGGACAGATATGATCATCATTGAGGTGATATTATTTTGCCTGTTATTGGGGAAAACATGCATATGTGTCTGTTATTCTCTATTACAACATCTATAAGTTTGTATACCTGATCAGTCACCTTTCCATCCCATGGTAGCAAATGGTTCTGGACACATTCAAGAAAATTTGATCAACCATATACATTTATTTTTATTAATCATAAAGATCAGATTAATAAAAGGAAATGTACTACCCATGAACCATCTGATTTTGTAATGTTTTATTCTGTAAAAAAGATGTTTTTCATGCATACTTACTATATATCTATATCTATATCTATATATATATATATATATATATATATATATATATATATATATAATAAACCAAACTTTGTGCAAAACTTTCAGTGTTTTACTCTTACATTTTCAGTTCCTATTGAGGAATGTGCTGAAATCTACCTTGGATAATTTGGATCTTACATTGACAGAATTCCCTTCACTCCATGTTCTTGAGTTAGAATAGTCTAGAAGAATTCGTGAAAGATTTACAGGGGGAAACAAAAGAAGAAATTTTTGATTTGAAGAATTTATTGCCAGCAACTGTCAGAGACACATGGGGTATGCTACCTGGAAGTATCCTATGGTAGCATTTTCTGTGGATATCAAAAAGAGTTATTATCCTGGGTACTTCTTATTCTCTATAACTCACATAGCCCCCTTCTTGCTTTAATTTGTGGAGAAAGATGTTGATATCATGAATAGGTGGGAAAGTAGAACTAGTTAGCAGTTTTACAATGGATTATTCTCCAATAAGTTCCTCAGAAATCTTTATGTTACTCTGCATTCATTGTTTTTGAAATTGGAGTGCCCCAATAGCAATTTTTTAAAGACATTCAAAGGTTGTTTTGGATTTTTGTTTCTTTCCTTCTTTCTTTTTTCTTTTTAGTTGAAGGTATTTGTGTGCTTTGTTATTTTAAGGGATTTTCTGCTTTTAAATGTGTTTAAATTTCCCATAAAATTCATTCTATCTTTTTTTAGAGCTATTATAAAATTTTCTTTAAAACTATATTCTTTCATATCTAGGCACTTAGGGAGATGAAGTTTACTTCATGTGCCCTGACTGCCATCATTCAACATTTATTGGCAAAATATACTGTTCTTCCTAAATAGAGTAGCCTGAGTGCATGAAATTCCTAAGAACTGGGACTCAGTTTAAATCATAATAATATGGACAAAGTATTCAATTTGCTTCTTAAAGTTGGCTACATATATCAACAAAATAATGTACGTATTAAAGTCCCGAAATATTTTTAAAATTACTTTGAGATTTACATATTTTTGAATGCTTGAGATAAGCTCTCTGATTATTAATACCTAATATTTTTATTGATTTGAAGAACTTAAAACTTATGAAATGTCACATGAGATATTCTGTGATTCATTCAACTATACAAAATGTACCACAAAAGATTGAAAATTGTATAATAATTATTATCATATTTTAACGTTACTAAATTCCAATGAAATTTTACTCTGTATTGAACATTGAGATCTGATTCTGCCTCATAGATTGATATCTATGTAATTAATTGGCTGTAAAAATCAAGATAGACATTAAGATCAAAAGCAATATCATTTTCCATACTATGCTTCAATACTGCTGTATATTGTGCCTAAATAATGAGTATAGCTCAAAGTCAGGATTAATGAAAGATATTTAAAGGGTCATAGAGGCCAAAAATATAACTGCAGGCCTAAGAAATTTAGCTGTCTTGATATCTATCTTCATGTTGATAAGTTAGAATAGATTGTGGATAAATTGTATAGAAATATAAACCTTAGTATTTACAGAAAAAAGAATATGTGTTTATCACATTAAAACTATAGTAATAGTCTGGCCTTGCAGAGGACGTCAGATTTAATTGTTAATTCAGCACGTCCACACTCCTTAATCTCCAACCTTCTCAACAAAATGATTTGATACGAGCAAAAAAAAGAAAGAAAGAAAAAAGAAAACTTTAATAATAGTGTGGTGTAAGTGGTGACATCTCTTTTACCTTCCTTCCATTCATTTTTTTCTTTTCTTTTCCTTTTGCAGTTTTGTAGTTCCAGGCATCAAACCCAGTGCCTCATGTATGGTGTTAAGCAAGCACTGTATCACTGTACCACTGTACAACCCTGGAGCCCCCTTTCTTTCTTTTGTAGTTTCATCTGTGTTACATTTTATTTTTGGTGTTTTTTTTTTTTTTTAAGTAATGGAAATGTTCTAGAAGAAACCCAGCTGAATTCTCTTCATATTACATTTGCCACAATTTGGACAAATGCTTGTCTTATTAACAGTAAATCAAGCAAAGCAATGGTGATTGGCTTGAACCTGTAATAAGCCTGTTTTATTGATAGACCAAGGGTGGTGGTTGCTTTTTCTGGGTTACATAGTCACTGATTTGATGTAGGAATGAGAACCCCAGAAAGGAAGACAAGCCAGTGGATGTAGATGGCAACTGATGTGTCAGAGGCACATTTTCTCGTACATGTATCACCAATGCCTAAAACCATGGATGGCACAAGTGTATATCCTATTAAATTCAATTTTCCTAAACATTAAAACTTGTGTTCTGGCTTCTCTTCTATTTCCATTAAAATAGATAGAATACACTATCCATTTCTAAGTAGTTGTTTAATGAAGTGTATTCAGTAAACACACACAATGTTGAATTAAACAATAAGGAAGTCATTTAGCAGAGCTACAACACTATTTACTCAAAGTAGAATTACCTTCTTGAGTTCATTCAGTTCAACGGAAGCACAATCTGAAAGATCAGGCTTATTCCAGGTCAGGAAGCATTAAGATCTGTGTAAGAATCAGTGTATGCTCAACAGGGTGTTCAGAAATCTATGAAGAGGTTTTTTTGTGTGTGTGTGGGTGGGTACTGGGGATTTAACTCAGGGGAACTTAACCCCTGAGCTACATCCCCAGCCCTATTTTTTTTGTATTTTATTTAGAGACAGGATCTCACTGAGCTGCTCAGCACATTGCTTTTGAACTCGAAGTCCTTCTGCTTCAGCCTCCAAAGCTGCTGGGATTACAGGTGTGCGACACAGCACGCTGCTAGAAGTGTGTTTAACTTATAAATGTCTCTTTCTTCTCCCAAACTCTCTAGTTGTTATAGTTTGGAGAAGAGATGCATAGGCAATCGCCAAACTCCAAAGAAACCCATTAACAAATTATAAATCTTAGGCATACAGGATCATTTCTTATATATCTTATCAATATCAGTAATTATCAGTTTCTTCTTTTTCAAAGTTCATGTGTTATCAAAAAAAAAAAAACAGAAGAAAAATTTGTTTAAAGAATTTTCTTCACATAACTCTTGACTCTGCTTCTCTAATATCTTGTTTATCACCTTATATTTCGACACAATACTTTTGTCAAGATATTGTGAAAGAAGACCAAAAAATAGTATTTTGCTGGTTTTAGTTCCACCTAATGAATAGCAGAGGCTAGAAACTTGTCAATTTTTGTGAAGATTGTGTGGTGTTAAAAGAACTGTGGGTGTGTACTTCTTAAAATTTGTTTTGCTTTATTTTGTTTAGTTTTATTCAATTTCATTTTTGAAAGAGAAAGGAAGTAATTTAATCCTCACAGGTCTTGGTGTGATACACACCTTGCTTTAAATTCTAGTTCTGTAACTGCAGACAAATAACTTACCTATTGATCAATTTCTTTGTTCATAAAATATTTTTAATAATATACAAATAGTTTTAGACATCCCATTGCATATCTATTATCTGGGGCATTGTATATACTCAACAATTGGTAGTTATTTATATTTTCTTAATTGTAGCTTCTTGACAGGAAATAGAAGTGTTAATTCAATCCAAACCATATTCATAAAGGCTTATTTTGGCTCTTCCTAACACATGTAAATTAGGACAATTACTTTGTGCTGATTTTAAAGAAGATTATATCATGGGCTTCCAATTGAACTGATTTTTATTTTAAAAATTACATATTTTACATGGCCAACTTGCAGAACCTGTACATTGAAACTATATGCCCACAGTATTAAGTTAAGCTTTTTTGATTATAGAATTCCATTTACCAGTAGAACCAACCTGGCACCTTAACCATTTTATACTCAAGGAAAAGATATGGGCAAAACAGACTGTGTGTTATCAAAACATTTTTAATCGGTTATAATTAGCACAAAGTAATAGGATTTCTCTAGCTCTCTAGCTTTTCAAGAGGAATTAATTTTAAGACTGCCCACCCTATAAGATTCTGACTTGGAGGGCTGAAATCTCCAATTAACTTCACAGCAGATTAATTAGCTAATAATTTAGGGAGTTAATCATCATTTGATGGTACTTATTAAGTGACTTCATGCCCATGAAACCTATGTTGGAAGATTGGATTGGGAGGATTGAAATCTCATTTGAAGACACATTTAAGTAGTTTGAACATCTCACTCTAACTTAAATGTACCATTGGTCCTGTTCAACCCCTTCGACCCATCTTAAAGGAAGTAATTAAATAAAATATAATAGTAATCTGTAAGAACCACAATGCATGCCATAGTGGCTTCAGTTATCACTAGGGCTTGATTAAATTATATTCCATGTTAAATTCTCAACATGTTGAGCATAACATACAATATTTCTTTCCTTCTTTCTCTGGACAATTTTTCTTGTCTTGTTATAGTTCACAGAAGAAAGTCAGTTTTGTCATTTTTTCCTACTAATTAATAGAAATGTGTTTAAATAAAAAGCCACCACACAATTTGCCCAATTCAGTAGTAATATATACCTTTGCTCAGTTTAAGAGAAAGCCAACTTGGAGTAGCAAGGAAATTCCAGGTCAGGAATGAGACAAATCACCAAAATTTGTAAAGTATTATAAGAATTGTGATTACATGAAGCTAGCCTTGTTAGGCCTTTACATTGAATGCCCAAGTTTACTTGCAGATTTGTATAATATTTATTCCAAGTACAAAAATAAAACAGTATTTAGACATATTTATATAGTCACACATGTACAAACACCTGAATACCTACCTATTCTGCCTGTGTCTTCTTTTAAGAACTTGCTTGTGTTTCTCTCTAGAGAATTACCAAGGATTTGACATTAGTGGCCAACTCTGGAAACTCTCCTGGCTTTCCCTGAGTTGTTTTTTTTCTTTGGTTAACTATGAGAAGATATTAATTTTTAAAATGCAAAGCAATGCAAAAAAATAACAACCATGAAAGAACATGGTTTTATTTAGCATTTTATTAACTTATATTCCATATTAAATTCTCAGCATTGTGAGCAGGCTGATAGAGATTGATGCACCTGTACCATTGGATATTATGGACATACTTTCCTGTGAGGTGCTAACCATGGTAGTTGCTCTTCCATTCTTCTATGTAGTCCATTCTATCTAATCAAAGATTCCAAAGAACCACTTTTGTTGGTAAATGTTACCCATTTTCAGGAGCTGTATTCTTTTATCCAGCCTCCCTTGTGCATGATGCAGGGTAAGCACAGTCTCTTATTTTGGCCTTTGTGTAATTGCAGGACAGCAGGCTCAGTTCCCCCTTTAACAGTTCATTTCCTCTTACATAAAGCCATTACAATGATATTGCTCGTTGGGGTCATTTCACTCATAAACCTTAGAGCCAGCAACTTCAGAGTTATAATCTGTTTGACAAGCTTGCTACCATATTCTTGTAGGAGTATTTTTTGAGATTTTAATAATCTGACTCTCTCCTAGAGAGTGGGAAGAATGGAAGTAACACAGGAAAAGTGAGTTGACATTTAGTTCATTTTTATCAGACAAGAGGGCAGACCTGAAGCAAAACTAATCAGTGCAATTGGTCAAGAAAGTACATTTTTCTAAAATTTATGCAAATAAATTCACTACTAATATTTAACAAAAATGTTTAAAATCATTTCTGTTCCTAAAAATCCTATTTTTTATTCTTTTAGTAGTGTGAATAGACTAAGATAGGAGGATATCTGACTCTTCAAAAACACAGAAGAAATCTTTCCACAATTGTGTTCTAAATCTAACTTTTTTAAAGAAATGAATATATTTTTGCTGATTTCACTCTGTGATGAAAAAGACATTTTTTAATGATCTGGATAAATGTTTCTTGCCTTAGATACTTGCCATAATATTATCATATTAAAATATATACTCAATTTTTGGTGTGTTATCATTTTAACTATCAAATCTTCACATTATCTTTTATTTAAAATTCATCTGTATTGACTGATTCATACGGGGAAACCCTAAGCCACGTTAGGATGGCATTAGATACAATACAGCTTTGGCTTTCACATGGATAAGTTCTTTCTTTAGGAAAAACAGGAAAAGTTGGTATGGGTTCAGTAATGTTATTAAATCAAAAGCATAATATTTTAGAAATTGCAAAATAGACCATTACTTTTCTTTCCATATGCAACAAAATAATTTTTTTCTCTTTCATTATGCCTGAGTAGATTTAGAGGTGAATTAGGAGATGGAACTTTGGAGTAATTAAATTTAGATGAGTGTATAAGGGTAGAGACCCTATAATGAAATTAGTGTTTCTCTAGAAAGAGATTTAAGTTCAAACTCTCTACCAGGTAAAGATAGAAGTAGAAGACAATGGGCTGGTTCACAAAATAATAATGGGCATCACCAGGAACCTGAACATGCAGGTACACTGATAAAGGACTTCCAGACCCCAGAACTGTGAGAAATAACTGTGGTTTAAACCACCCTGTCTATATTGTGTTTTCATAGTAGCTCATACTGAGACATTGTCTTTCTTTTTTAAAAGGCAAAAATATTTTTGATGTAGTAACATATTTGTTTAGCTCATTTCTAAACCTATTCCTTGTGCAAGTGGACTAATAGTGTCTTTGAAAGAAGGAGCAGGATACAGTCAGAAAGGTGTTGTCTCTGCAGATAGTACTAAGGAACTCAGGGCTGTACCTGTGTGCACCTGGCCTGCAGTCATCCTTCACTATCATTAAATACCAATCTACCTTAGGCCACTGTTTCATGAACGTCTTCTCCTTTTTGTGGTTGACCTTGATGTTCACATTAACCTAAATTTGTCAGTATATAAACATCCAGTAAGGGAAAGGTTGAATCTATGTTGTGATTTACCTCTGGCCCAGACTATAGGGATGCCCTTGGGCTATGCACTCCTTGTGTCTGCACATTTGTTGGAGAAATAGACTGGAACACTGAATTGCTTCAGTCTGATGTGCCGTGACTCATCTCTGACCCTACTTCCCATGGAGGATACAGACCTGGGGTTCTAACACTTATACTATTTTTGACAGCCTACAGTGAATTGGACTTCTCTTTTGTAATCCACCTCTAAATCTACTCAGGCATAACAAAAAAGGGAAAAAATCTATTATGTATGTAAAGAAAAATAGTGCTTTATTTTGGAACTTCTAAAGTTTTATGATTTTGATTTCACAGCATTCTTAAATCCATACCATTTTTTTTTCTGATTTTTTCTAAAGAAAGAACTTATCTAGTTGAAAGTCAAAGCTATATTGTATCTAATTATATGATTACCATAAAATTTCACAATAACGGAGAGTCTTAGTAGTTTTTTTTATAATAGAAAATGAAAATAATTGCTACAACTCCACCCTACCATAACCTCACAATACCCAAAGGATTAAGCAATGTTTGAAACATTTGCCAGTGAGTGAAATACATCTTAAAATTTCAAAGGATTTTATGTAAGAAATATCAAATTTTTACTTGGGTTATGACTATTCTAACACATTGTGAGTGTATTTTAAAGATAAGTTTATACCTGTATTATTTTCTGCAAGAAGGTGAATAGAAAATATGGAATGACTCCTTTTTCTTAATATGAAAAAATAAACAGAAATTATCCTAATAAGTTGAACAAGTTAGTTGTTGGCAAAGACATTGGTTGAAAATAAAAAATTTAAATAAAAGGTAGTTCAGACATAATTGATGATTCTTGGACATTGTCCCTATCTTCAAATACTCACAATGTCTGGATCCTTTTTTGCTGTCATAGAATATGAATTCTTCTTATATTCTGGGTATTAAATTATTATCAGATAAAATTTTCACAAACATCCTTTCATACTGTAGATTGTCTCTGTTGATTATTCCCTTTGCAGCACAGAGATCTCTCAACTTGCTATTATCTTATTTGTCTGATTTTGGTTTTGTTGTCTGTGTTTTGAGGATCTTATCCAAAAACATCTTTGCTCATTCCTGTAAGTGAAAGCATTTCTCCTAGTAGTTTCACAGTCTCAGGTCATATACTTAAGTCTTTGATTAACTTAGTTAACTTTTGTATGTGGTAAGAAGTAGAGGTCTAGTTTTATTTCTCTGCAGATGTATATCAAGTTTTCCTAGCACCATTTGTTGAAGAGACTGTCTTTTCTCCAATATACCTCTTGACACCTTTGTCAAAGATCTGATTGTTGTTGTGGTAGTTAGCTTTATATTACTGCAACAAAATACTGAAGATATACAACTTACAAGGGGTCTCATGTAATCAAATGTTTCAGTTCATCTGGCTGTGTTTCTTTTGGACCTGTGGCAAAGCAGTACATCATAGTAAAAGCATGCGGTGGAGGAAATTGCTCACATTCTGGTTGCAGGAAAGTAAAAGAGAGAGAGGAAGGATTAAGGGGTCCCAATATTCCCCTCAATAGTACATTCCCAATAAACAAACTTTATTCATTCTACTAGTTTCCATCTCCTTAAAGTTCCATCTCCTTGCAATAGTGCCGGACTGAGGTCTAGGCCTTTAACAAGTGAGTCTGTGAGGAACAGTACAGATTCAATTGATAGCATCAATAAATACATGGATTAATTTCTGTATTTTCTATTTTGTTCCCTTTGTCTATGTATCTGTTTTTATGCCAGAACCACGATTTTTTGTGTGTGTGGTTTGTATTGATTTGTAATATAAATTCAAGTCAGATATTATGATGCCTTCAGCTTTGTTTAACACGAAGTGGGAAAAGTACTTCAAATGTTATACAGCACAGTAGGGCAGCAATTGTGTACAAGAACCACTTTTACATTTCAAAATGAATACAGGAGAAGAGTTTTAAGTTTCACAACACATAGCAATGATAACTTTTGAGGATATGGAAATGTTAATTATCATGATTTGATCATCACACATTGTATACATGTATCAAATTTTAATGTTGCAACCCATAAATAAGTAAAAACATTATGTCATTAAGATATTTCAGATGGTATCTGAATTATTAGCACAATATCCTACATTTCTCAATATTTCTTCCTCATTTATTTCTTTCTTCTTTTTCCCAGTGTGAATTAGTTGCTTTTAAATTCTGATGATGTTGGCTTTTTGATGGCCCATCAACAACATTGAATATTCCCCTCCACTCCCACACAAATCACTCTTACGGAAATGTTTAGCACCAAAATGATTAACATTGAGCACACAGAGTTCTCATTATCCCAAGGGCTTCATAGCTAAGTATAATTATTTCCAATTAAAGACTTGCTGGCCTGTCATCTTAGGACTCAATCATGAGTTTAAGAGCCTGAGGGCAATTTGAGTAAGCCCCTCTAAGCTATCCTCAAATTAATTGGTTAACAATTAATTTTAAATATGGATCTTAGCCTATTGTCTTCTAATAAGATGCATGCACCTCAAAAACAATGAATGGTTTCCCTGTAGGGTTATATCCACAGTGAGATTCATGATGAGTATATCTACTAATAAATCCTCAGAGTCCAAAGTCCTGGGAATAACTTGAATTCCCTACAAATGAAAAGAAAAGATAACATCAGTTTATGAAAGGAGGAAACTACAATGTCCAAGAGCACATAATATTTAATTCATGATGGAAATTACATGATAGTGTGAACACTTGCAAACCAACATTCTCAAATCCTCACACACTCTCTGTGGCCATTTTTATCTCCTAAACCCACAGCTCATATCACAATTTTGAGTATATAAACCATGATATTCATTTTTTTAAAGATAGTTCATTTAGTTAGTCTAAGTTGCAATGGCATAAAAGTAACCACATTAAGATTTATATTTTATAAATTGATCCTTGGAAGTGACAAATATTCTGAAATCAAAGTAAATTGAACATGTCAACATTATGTTCTGCTATTTTATGTAATATAAAAATGATTATGTATTTGTGAATAAGTTAGTTAAAATTAACTGACAAAAACCTAAATATAGGAAGAATGCCTACAGACACATGGAAGAAGTCGATTCTATTTCTCATTTTCTTTTATATTGTTGATATTATTTTGGAAACTGTACTGATGTTGTGCTAGCATGAATTATACATATTTACTCCAAATAGCACAATGATGTTTTAAGCATAAAGTGAATTGAAAGTGAAAGCATATTAAAAAATTATAAGTGAGAACTCTGAAAATATTGAATGTACAAAATATATAGTAAGCAAACGCTTCATATTTTGTAAATCACTGGGTGAATGTAGACAGTAATTTTTTAAGAACTAGGTTATTTTGGTACAATATCTTGTGTCATCATGACAAAGTTATTAAAATTCACTTATTTGCATTTTGGGTGAAGTTATTTTTTAGTGCAAGTAATATATCATATGTCAATCAATATTTCAGCCAAAAGTGTTAAAATTTTTCATTACTAATTGCTAAGCAATGCATTTATATGGTAGAAGGAGGTAGGAGAGAACTTATGGAAATAAACAGAAAATGAACCTAAAATCATTCTAAATTTTGAAATAAGAAGTAAGGAATCTGCAAATTAAAAAAATATGACTGGTGGTTGAAAATTTTATGCATTACTTCTACCATCAAATTTTCTTTAACTTAAAAAAGACAGTAACTAAAATATTTAATAATATTTATTGAATGCTACCTCTCTGGATATACGTGTTTCACACAATATCTTTTTTTTTTTTAATTAAAAAGAAATCACTGATCATCTAAATTGGTATAATTGTAATTTAATGATTGGGTAATTAATGAATTAACAATTTATTCAGGAATTTACCCCAATACAAGGAATAACGTGAAGAAAGTGCAGTGTTTGATTCTATCTACTATCAATATTGAGGCAAAAAGTAAACAGATACAAATCCATGTTTTGAAGAAAAGGAAGAGGCACAGATTGGTCTGACACTCTGATGAGGTACATGGTGAACATGAATATTGCTAATATTGCCATGTTGCTATTGTAGAGCTGCAAAATAAGTAATACCTATTTCTCTTCATTAGAATGATCACAGCTGATACCTCTGTAACAAAAAGCAGGTTAACAAGGAAAGAGCATAACAAATTTATTTAATCAAAATTTTATGTGACATGAGAGCATTCAGAAATCAAGTTTCAAAAACTAAAAAAATTATGCATTTTTATTTTTAGGTTTGATGAAGAAGGGACAATTGTGATACAATGTAATTGGGTAATAGGCTGGGGTAATCCAGTGAGTTCTGATTGTTCAGATTCTTCTTGTTCTCCCTGTATAATGGTTCTTCCTTTGGGTGTAAGGTCAGATACCCTTCAACATGAAGGTCTTCAGAGCAGAAGAAAGAAGGTCAGATAGTGACATTGCTGGATATTACAAATTGCTTTGAGTGAAAGGAGTTCTAGATTTTATAACCCACCTTACAGATAAGGACTTCTACTTTTTATTATCTGCATTGAGGGGGAAATGGGGAAGGGAGAGAGAAAGGCAGTAGAATGTCAGAGCAAACTTCAGTTCCAAGTACTCAGCATGTGAATATACCAAATATGGAGGTATTTTGTTTGGAGCCACAATACTATGTAGCTGCAGAATTTGATAATACCAATTGTTATTGACCTTGGTCAAAACACTCCAAATTTTTACCTTAATCTTAAGTAGTGAAGTTGACATAACAGTACTCTTTAACTCCTACAGAAGTTTTAGTGGTCAATTAACTTAGTACATATAAAATTTTAAGAATAGTGTTTGGAATTTGAAAGCTATCAGTATCAGCTATTCCTATTTTATATTTAAAAATGATAATGAAAATTTAGCACATATCTATAAAACATGCTTAGTTTCCCTCCCTTCCCTCTCTCCCTTTCTCCATTCTTGGTTCTTTCAAACATAATAATATACAAGGTGCTTCATTTACAATACTTGAAACTTCACTCCATATACTGTTGGCATTTATGATACGCTTTTTTCCCCATGAAAGTTGCATATTTTTATATATTTAGAGATTGTGCCTTGGAGCAGTTGCTTCTCGATACACTATTATTACCTGAAATAGCTATTGTTTTTTGTTATTTTTATAAACATGAAAGTCTTAATAATACTAAAAACTTTATTTAAGACTACAAATTAGCTATGGGTAGAACTGAGATCACTGAGAGAGATACCATTTTTAATAAACCTCAATTTTTCACATTTTTTTATGACTTACTGATAAATCTTGCTTCATTAGATTGCATATGTATTTGAATTCTGGGCAATTTCTTATTGTTATCTATAACTTCAGAGCCAAAAACACGTTAATTATAAAATGGCATTAATATATATACACACATACATATATATATATATATATATATATATATATATATATACATACATACATATACATATAACCAAAAATACATGCTAATTATAAAATGGCATTAACCAATATATATATTGGTTATATATATATATATATATATATATATATATATATATATATATATACACACACACATACATATACATATAACCTATATCACTTATTTTGATAATGTAAGTATCTGATACATATCATATTATAAGTATTGATTTGATACATTTACATTTGTGTTGCAGTATATATTCACACTCCTATTGAAAGTGTTGATACTTAAATGCTAATCACTGAAATAAGTCATAAGTCAGGTCATTCCCCTGATATAAACCCTCTACTAGCTCTCTAATCCATTGCTAAGGTTTGGATCATAATTCCCAGCTAAAGGCTATAGTGAAGTCTTTGCCACCAGCATGTGGCACCGTTGAAGGAGGTAGAAACTTTAGGTGTGGTATTCAGTGGGAGGAACTTAGGTCACTGGTGTTGTGTCTTTGAAGGGACATTGGGACACTGGTCCTTCCCTCTCTCTCTTCACTTTATGGCAGCCATAGGGTAAACAGCTTTGCTGAGCCATGTGCTCACTACCATAGTGTTTTGCCTCATCACTGGCCCAAACACAATGGAGCCTAGAGCCTGCCAATATAGACAGAAACCTCTAAATAAGTAAGCCAAAATAAATCCTTTCTCCTTTTAAGTTGATTATCCCTGTTATTTTGTAATAGCTATGGAAAGCTGAATAAGATACATATACTTAAATGAAATGTTTTCTAGGAAGTAAATATCTGTACATTTTATGGTCTTGAATGCTGCTACAAAAATATTGACTCCTCTCTTATCCCTAAATCTGCCCAGCCATAATATCTCTCATGCTATGTTCTCAACATCCCAAGCACACTTTTACCATAGGGCTTTTACACTAGTTATACTCTCTTTCCTGAGACCTATACCAAATTGTACACATGGCTCATTCTCACAATTTATATTACATTCACATTTATTAAGTACTTACGATATACTCTTTTTAAACACTTTAAATGAATCATGTTACTTAAAATAAGTTCTGTGATGAAAAGGGTTAATAATAATATCATAACTTAAGGACACAAGTATAAAATGAAAATTTCCTCCAACATTAATCAAATATCAAAGTAACTAATAAATTATGAAAAAAATAGATATGTTATTCAGTTATCTCCCCTTCCCCTCAAACACATGCATTCCTCAGGCTGTGTTATTTCAAAGAATGTCTTTGACTATTATAGTTGAATGAAAAAGACACAATAAGGTCAGAGACTCTCAATTGAAAAGGCAGTTCAAGCAAATATAAGTCAATTATATAAACTATTAACTGATTATTAGTCCAAGGTAAATATCATCTCCCTTTTACTGCTCTGAAAAAAAAAAGGCATACTGCAATATTAAATTGTGTGTTGGCTAGACACAGTCTCATAAGTTCTGATAAAACAAATGTTCTGCATATAGCTTCTTAATGGGCAACATAATGATCCAGAAAACAGTGAAATAAGGCATTTTATTTTGAGTAACCAGAGTCACCATTAATCAAGAAGGGCATATGTATATGCAAGGGAGGATGTTAAACCATAGTAAAGGTTTCTATTCTTCAACATCACCTTCCATTAGATGTTCCCAACTTCTGTGGTGGCACCCAAGAATCTTGGGGAATACAGAGTGCCTTAGGAGGGGTTACCAGAATTTAAAGTCACATTAAATCCAATTACTTCTGTTTGTGAATCTTCATTTTAGCTGTTTTTACATGCAGGAGAAAAGTCATTGTGAGATTTTAATTGGTATGTTCTGCACATGGTAATAATTCATTCCCTTCTATACAAGATTCTGAAAGTGTTTTTTGTTTTGTTTTGTTTTACAGTGCACTGGATAAAACCAGGGTGCACACATGCCTGACAATCTACCTGTGAGCTACATCCCTAGCCTTAGAGTTTAGTTTTAATGAATTGTACACAAGATTTTAAGCAGACAAATGTAGGTTCAACTCCTGGCAGGACAGTGTTATTATCAGAAAATTGTCACATTTTTTAATGTTTGCTTTATTCCTATCTAAAATGAAAATTATAACTATTTCATAGAGATAATATGACAATTAAATGAGACAATTATGAGAAAAATTGATCATATGTCATGGAAGACTAGATATTCAATTTTGCCCCCTTGTTGAATATGAAGTGAACATTCACTATTCAGTATTCATAAAGGGTACACCAGCCTACTGCATTTTTCTATTTATGATTTCTACATGATCATCATGTCAAACTAGTATGAGGGCTTCCAAGTAATTTACTGTTCCTGCATAAGCAAAGCGTAGGGGGAATCATAGTCCTTACTATTTATGATCTTGATCAAACAGGTGAAGCTCTCTAATTTTTTTTTTCAACTAGACCTCATCCCATGGTGTTTCCTAAATAATTCTCTCTTACCAAGCATTCTCCTAACTAGTTTAGTGCAAATCTCCCACACTCAGTATCTGTTTACACTCAATATTTTGTCAAATTCTTTATCCCTCACCATTCCTGAGGTAGCATCTAAACACCATCATCTGCTTTCAGTCAGAATCTTGTAAGGTTTAACCAAAATTCTTTCACGCCAGATATTCCTCTTAGCAATTTTTCACCCATAGACCATCCTCCTACACTCTATTCCTAGGCAATTAATTCCCATTTCCCATTGTTGTATTTGGAGTTGAGTCCGACCTCTCTCCCTAAGATAAAACTCCACCACATCATTCTCTATGCCAGTTGCATAGACTGAAATAATGTCTGCCTTACCCTTTGAGCCAATATTGTAACAATATTTTTCTTCATCATTTCTCAGTAAATTCCATCAGGTCCCTTGCCTTTAAATCCCATGTCTGTGCTGAGGGCTCTTATCTTTGTATTCCCAGCCTTGCCCTAATCCTTCAGCAAAAAACTTGGTTTCCATTTGACATCTAATTGCTTGGTTGAACAGTATCTCGGATAAAACTTGACAAAAAAAGACCTCTTGATTGACCTGGCACACCTCTTTCCTCTGCAAATCTATCCATTTCCGTAAATACTAATATTTTTACAGAGTTGCTCAGCTTAAAAGTTAGAAGACTGCTTTGGTATTCTTGAATTCATGGCTTTCTGATGGTAAGTTGACAGATTTACCTAAAAGGTAGTTATTTCCACAAATAATCATTTCTTCCCCTTCTATATGCTAAAACTTTAAGTCAAGCTACTATTGTTTCTCATATAGATTAGCATAAAAGATGGCTAAAAGGTATCCATTCATTGCCTTTTCTCTTTTTATGGTATTGGGGAATTGAACCCAGAATCTCTTCCACCCTAACCAAGTGCCACACCACTGGGCTACATCCCCAACCTGTTTTTTTTCTTGGCACTTTAGTGCTCTCAGATTACATTTTTTTACTGACATAGAGTGGCAAAGACTCTCCTTAAACAATTTTAGACTCAGGATCCTTTGAGCTTTTATTTCTTACCAAGCTTCATCCTTAAGTCTTGTTCTTGGCCTGCTGAGACCAGTATTAGCAAAGAACTTTGCTAAGTCAGTTTAGCAAGCATCCCATCCATCTTAAATACCTGATCACCCTTGCTTTCTAATCAATTTCCTCAGCTCCCATCCTGATGTCTGAAACCTTGGCCTCCCTCTTGCAAGAGTCCTGTGAGGCCGGTCTCACAAAAATCTCCCTACGCTTGGTGTCTCTTACTAAGTTTTCACCCACTCACCCCTAACTCTGCTGGCTAACTAAATATCCACAGTTGTCTTTGCTGGCTTCAGAACTGAGCCCAGTTCTCTTTTGAACTCTTTTTCCTCTACTTCAGTAATTACTGAATAAAGTTTTGTCTTCCTTGCATTTAACTAATATGCATCTCAGTCTTTTGTGATGATGACTTTCTAAAATATTCCTCAACTCTGTTAAAGCTGTTTAAATTATTTCTCAAATTAAATAAGACAAAATGAAATCCTAGATTCTAGAAAAGTCTTTTAAGATGCTGAAATGTGTGAACCTGTTTGATTTGTCTCCTGACTTATTTTTTTCTTTTCTATGTGGATTTGCACACATATGCTCCATTCCTGACAGTGATGTGTAAGTATAAATTTTCTCAGAAAACCTTAAGCAAATTTTTTATCTAAACTACTACCCGTTCACTCCCTTCACTAGGTTCTTTTTCTGTTTATTTTCTTTGTTGTCTTTCTTAGAGTTTCAATTATTATTTTTTTTATCATTAAATTATTTAATTAAAACTAGTGTTGAAGTAGAACAGTTCCAGGCTCCTGGTGAGTGCTGATTAAATGCTCCACTTTCTGCCCACCTGTCTGCTTTTCTGATCTTCAGAGCCAGGTGCTGAGAGTCATAAAGCAAAATATCATAAAGACATGAAAAGGAAAAAAAAAATCATACTTAAAATTAGAAAAAACAACATGTGACACTTTTGATAATGAAAACAATTTTTTGAAGGTTTTTATCAGGGCATGCCCAGTGAGAAATGAAAACATAATGCATAGTGGAATGCACAAGTTCCTGGTTCAAGGACAGATCTTGATTCAAAAGGTTGACTAACCACTTAAATTTCTTAATGATCTAAGATGAAAAGTCACTTTGGGGGGGCAATTAGAGGACATACTCATTAAACCAATTTGACAAAGGCCTTACAGCATGAGTATAAGAGGTTAGGCAGTACCATTAAGAAGTAACCTGGAAAAGCAGTCATTCGAATGAGTTTGCCTTTGAGGTCACCTCACAGCAAGCAGACACCAGGCAACTGCATTTGGTTTCAAGTCCAAAGTTAGAGTACAATGGGTAAAGGAAGCCTGCTGTCCCTTCTTATTCAACTAGCTTTAATTCGAAGTTCAATGTAGTAGTTGGATGGCAAAGGAGTATGTCTAAGATCTTGAAGAATGCTAAGGTTATGCAAGTGGCATATGACATTTAAAACAGATATGTAGCTTACTAAGTACTTCTCTGTGCTCATCAATAATATCCAAAAGTGAACCAAAATGCTCTTAATGCTAAAGATGAGCTTAATGTTCATCATAACTCATAAAATTGATGTCTCCTTTTGTATAATTTTCTATTGTACATCTAGAAAAAAAATAAGAACAAGAAATGTTGAGGAACTTTGGAATGACAGATATCCACAATGGAGAAAAAAAAATGATTTATCTTTTTATCTTGTGAACAAAATCTGTAGCAGAGACCTAAAATGTTATACAAAGCAATCATGGAGATATATCAGACAAAGTCAGAAGAAAAATGTTCATTTCTCTGGGTCTTTCTAACCTCTGCCACCAGTTTCAGAATTAAATTACTACCTTTTTTTTTTTTTTTTTAGTTAGTAATTTTTCTCTTTGATTTTTCAGGTATTGAAAAAAAAACAACAAAATATCATCTCTACTGAAGCTTACAAAAAAATCTTTCTTTTCTGAAGCTAAGGAGATACCTACCTGGGACAGATCCTGGAAGCAGTGCTGAGAAACATCACGTTTAGTAATTCTCTAGGGCTAGTTGACCCAATCAATAGCACTGATGGTTTTTCCCCATACAAGCTTTATTTTTCCCACCAAGCACCAAGAAGCTTGATGAAATCTACAATAGAAAGTCTGTTTTGAACAAGACTTCAATAGAACAGGCTAAACGGAATCAATGAAAATTCTTCTGTTTTGAAATTATTCCTTGTCACACTAATATCTATATGGGGTTTCAACAGCTATGTTTATTTAATATTAATTATCTATTGGAAGAAGACAATTTGATTTTAGTAGAATCAAATGGCAACATGAGTTCTACCTTTATCAATATGTCCTGAGGAGCGTATATACTTGGTTTTTTTATGACCAATGAAGGGGACAAAACATTGAGCATCATTAAGGGACACAGTGAAAATGGAAATTCTGTGACTGAGCAACACAATATAGATGAAAATTCTTTGGCTATAGAATCCTCATTCTTCTTGTCAAGACTGGATGGACCTGGCCTTATGTCCCAACATCTCTGACAATCACTTATGGAGTTGGGGTTTGGGACTCAATAGTTTCTGAGCTCCCACACAGTCCTAAAGGTCCATGGTTTTTCTTGCTCCTTTGGCATTGGTCAATGGTACCAAGATCATTCAGCAAAAGCGTTAACCATTCTTATCAAAAGGTTAAATATTTTATGATTTCATTTCTTTAATTTTGGGAAAGGCTCACCCACTGCTCCTTTGGATGTTACCTCCTTACTCTGGTCTCTCTCTTTTCCTCTTTTCTTTCTTCTTAAACTCCCTTTACTTTTGGGTTGAAACTTTTTAGCTGTTCTCCATGTCTTTTGTTTTATTTATTATTTTTGTCTGTACTGTGTTCTTATACAGATAAGACCATACATAGAGTGGTTGGGTTTTTGATTTGTTCACCTTTGTGATGATAAAAAAAAGTATTATGCATGGGTGAATACTTATGTATTTCTGGGCAGTATTTTTCCATGGTGTTATGCCATAGCAGTGTGCTAAGCTGCTTTCTTAACCATTCTTATTTCTTTAAACAGATGTCATTTTAACATATGTTTTTAAGTCTAATAGAGATATTATCACAAACTACAAAATAAGTTATGTGCATTTTACAAAGGATCAGAGTTGAGAAATCACTCCTAAAATGAATAATAGAAGGATATTAAAGGGAATAAAAAATGGCCAAAGACAATAGGCATTTCACAGAAGAGGAAGCATCTTTGATGACTGAATACATAGATGAGTTTGCTTAAATATTAATCAGGGGAATGAAAACTGAAAATATACTGGCACATAATCATCTAATACATTGAACAAAATGTTAAACATCTGATAATACTACATATCAAAGATGTGAGGCAATGGGAACAATGATATCAACATTGATGGGAGTACAGTTATTAAAAACAATTTCTAAAGTTACTCAGTGTTTATGTTAACTTCTATATGCCAGCTCATGTAACCCATAAATACCATTTTAGAGAAGATGTGTACTCTATAGAAACTTTGGCACATGCATGCCTGAAGATATATACACAATAATGATTAAGGTCATTTGTTTTTAATAGTGAACAAACAAAACCAACCTAAATATTCAACAAGAGAATGGAGTATTTTTAAAATACTTTTCAAAAAGTCGAAAACAATACAGTATTTAAAATGAAGGCACTGTAGGCTGGGGTTGTAGCTCAGTGGTTGAGCACTCACCTATCACATGTGAGGCACTGGGTTCGATACTTAGCACCACATAAAGATAAATAAATAAATAGTAATTTTAAAAAATGAAGGCACTGTAGCTGTACATCATCTCAATGTCAATGACATTTAGAACTGTGAATTAAAAAAGCAAGTCACATTCTGTAAGCTCTCTCTTTATGTGTTGCTTCTTTTTCTGCACAGAAGCTTTCCAATTTTACATCGTCCCATTTATTGATTCTTGTTTTTATTTTCTGAGCTATGCAAGTCATATTCAGAAAGTTGTTGCCTGTATCTATATATTGGGATGTTTCCCCTGCCTTCCAACAGTTGTATAGTTTCTGATTTTACACTTGAATCTTTGAAACATATTGAATTTCATGCAGGGTGAAATACAGGGATCTAGTTTCATTTTCCTACATATGAATTCCAAGAACCATTTTTTAAAAAATAGCCATGGATTTCTTCAGTGTGTGTTTTTAGTACTTTGTGAAGAATCAGATGATGCTAGCTATTTAGGTTTGTCTCTGTGACTTCTATTCTGTTACACTGGTCTACATGACTGTTTTAATGCCAGTTCTATGCTGTTTTTTGTTATTATGGCTCTGTTTTATAATTTGAAGTCAGATATTATTATACCCCCAGCTTGGGTCTTTATGTTCAGGATTGCATTGGCTATTCTGGATCTTTTACTCTTCTTCTGAAATTTAGGATTTTTTTTTTTTTTTTTGAGTTCAGAGAAGAATACTATTGGGTATTTTGGTGGGGATTGCACTGAATTTGTAGATAGTTTTTGGTAATATGGCCATTTTAATATCAATTCTGTCTAGCTGTATACATGAGAGGTCTTTCCATCTTATGGTGTCTTCTTCAATTTCTTCTTTCAGCATCCTGCAATTCTCCTCATAGAGGTCTTTCCCTTGTTGGTTAATTTATTTCTATGTATTTTAAAAAACTTTTGTTAATGGAATATTTTTATTATTTTTTTTCAACAAATTGATTATTGGTATATAACAAAGTTAGATTTTATATGTTTATTATGTATTGTGCTACTATGCTGAATTTGTTTATCAGTTCTAAAAGTTTTCTGCTGATGATTTTGGGGTCTTCTAAATATAAGATCAATCTCTTTTTAATTAGGGATAATTTGACTTCTTCCCTTCTCATTTATATCCTCTTTACTTCTTTCTCTTGCGTAACTGCTCTGGTTAAAATTTTAAGCACTATACTGAATTGGAGTGATAAGCATGAACATCCTTGACAATTTCCTGATTTTAGAGGAAATGATTCCAGTTTTTTTTGTATTCAGTCTTTGCTACTGTTCCAATAGAAGATCAGTCACCTGGATATATAATAATTCAAAACTCAACATCAAAAAATCAAATAAATTTTTAAAAAATTGGCAAGTGAAATGAAGAAAGGAGAAATACAAATGGTCAACAATAATATGAAAAAAATGACTAACACTTTTAATGATCAGGGGAATAGAAATCAAAATCATACTGGGATTCAGTCTCGCTTCAGTCAGAATGGCAACCATCAAGAATAGAAACAACAACAAATGCTGGAAAGGACCCAGGGGAAAGGAACTTTTATACACTGTTGTTGGCAATGTAAATTAATGTAACCTGGAACTCTGTGGGAAGTTTCCTCAAATATTAAAACATATCCACTGTATGATCCAGCTATATCAGTTCTTCAAAAGCATTGAAGTTGGCATACTTTAGGGATGTAAACACACCCACATTTATTGTAGCACACTTCACAATAAGCAAGTGATGCAATTGGCCTAGATGTATATCAATAGATAAATAAAGAAAATGTTGTAAAAATACCCAACAGTTTTATTCATTCATAAAGAATTAATTTTCCATTTGCAGGGAAATGAATAGAACTGTAGAGCATCATGTTAAAGTTAAAATGGGAGACACAAAAAAATTGCATGATTCCATGTTTTCTTTTATATGTGAAAGCTAGAGAGAAAAGAAAAAATAATTTTAAAAAAGAAAGTATATCATGAAAATAGAAAGAAATCTTAGGGTACAGGAGACAGGAAAGGGGAAAAGGGGAGTATGGAGGTGTGTTTGGTACTAATAATGACCAAATTATGTTATAGGCACAAATGGATGAGGTACAATAAAATCCACTATGCTGTATAATTAAGATGCACTAATAAGTTTTTAGAAAGGAAGTGAGAAATAAAAATCAGGATAAAAATAAAATCTTGTTTATGGGTTCATACATATCTTCTAACAATGTAAAGAAAAACAAAGGACTGATTTTTTAAAAAATAAGCTTAAATAAGTATTCATTGTTATATTTGGAAAATATTTAATGCTGTTAAGGAACAGACAGGGAATTTCAAAGTTTTATTTAATATTATAAAACTTGACTTGTAGGTCTATGAGTGTTCTTGTTATGCCTCATATGCTGCATAGTTTTATATATATTTATTAATTTAAAATTAAATTATATTTTTTCATGTACAATTTTAATGGAACAAATACCAAACTGTTAACTCCAAGTTTAGGCATCGAGATATTGTAAAGTTACAAAAGGATTTAATTTGCTAGACTTTATAAAGCAAACTACCCTTTATTCTAATAGTGGTTTTGATTGATAGCTGATGGGACCTTCCAATAAACCTCTTACTCATTGCACTATTGCCCAACTATAAGTTTATCTTCTTTCTGTGAACCACTTCAAATATTTTTTTCTATTCCCACATTTTAGCTTAGTATTATAGATTGTCTTTTGTTACATGTCTTCAATTATTTCAACTTCCCCTAAAGATCCATATTTACTGTATACAATTTCCACCCTGTTTGTATTTCCATTTTTAAGGAAACACGTAAATTAGCTCTTCAACTTATTTTTATTTTGTACAATACCAAAAATTTCTAGTGATGCACTTAATTATGGAATGGCCTGAACTGTGAGTCCCTTTTCAGACTATAGATGAATTCCTTCAAATTATAGGAGATCCACACCTCATAATTTGATAAATGTCAAGGCAACCATTATTTGAATACCAAGAGAATCCAACAACTCTTCATGCATTTAAGTGTTTCTAAGGCTTGTAAGTTTCCCAATATCTCCTCAAACCAAATCCAAGCTCAAATGTATTCTTGTTTAGTCTCCTAGCGTCTCTGATGGATTATTGACAAATGGAAATTATATAAAATTATATATATTATATACATATGAATAAAACTGCAGAGCATAATGTAAATGTTAAAACGGAATCTATTTATGGTGAGAAATGTAATGATTTGATATATGTGGACACATTATAAAATGATTGCCTGAATAAAATTAATTAATATATCCTTCACCAGGCATAGTTATCATTGTATGTGTATGGTGGAGGTAAGGACACTTACAATCTACTCATTAAGCAATGTTGACAGAATTACAAACACCATGTTGCACATTTGATCCCCAATACTTAATTCATCTTGTAAATGAAAGGTTGTATCCTTTGACTAAAATTCAAAACTTCTGTATCAGGATATATTACATGATTATCTCCTATTCTCAAGAGAACAATCTGACATAGTATTGCTTGAAGTATGTTCCAGCAATGAAGGTAAAAGGTAAGTATTTTTCAATGAAAAAGATGCTAGCATTTTTCTGAAAAACACTTTCCAGAAAGCTGTCATAGAAATGGATGTTCCATAGCTCCCTAAAATTATTCATTTACAATGTTGTTTCAAGTACCCAATTCATTTTTTTCCCTTAAGCTACAAAATTTTCTCCTTGAATTGCTTTTTCATGGCATCCAATAAATAAGCCAGGTTTTCTTTAATTACTGAGCTCTAGTTATGAAAGGAGAGTGATCAGAGGAGAGGAGGTTGTAGTTGGCTTACACAGTTCTTTTTGTTATCTTCTCTGTTTCCTGCTGTGATACAAATGATTTGCTTTTGCTTGCTGACAGTGGCATTTTGCTTTGGGCTTAAAAATCTCAGAACACCAGCGAGAAAAATGTTTGTTATTTCAACAAATTGCAACATCTCCAAATTTCAACATTTGTCATTATTCCACCATTGTAACAACAGGAGCAAGTGTCTCCTATCCTTCTGCTATGGAATAATCTTAGTGCTCAATTCCTGGAAGAAAATCAAGGAGAAGAGGGGTTATCAAGGACACCAGGGCTGTGAAGTTTGAAATTAATCTCTTGCCTGGATGAAACATAAATACTTAATACAATAATAATTATTCCTTCTGATCATTTAGCAACCTCTAGGTCTTTCCTTCTTCATTGAAAATCTAGCTTCTGGCTTAATGCTACTGTCTGTAATCCTGCCTTTGTCATAACTATAGCTCCTATCAATATCTAGGTTGCTGATCATTCCAGTTCTCTTGTCTCTCACTTCATCTCTCTTACCATCGACTTTCCCTCAGTTTCAGTAACTCTAACATTCTGATCAACCTTTTGTCATTGCAAATAATTGCAACTTTTTATCATTTCAATTTCAATTATTTTATTTTCTACCACCTTCTACCATCTCTCCAGACTCACTCTCCCTGAAACCTAATTCCCCAAATTCAATGGCCATATATCACTTGATTTCTACTCCAAGTCATTCTACCTCATTAACATTCTCACTCACGTTTTTGCACAGTTTAAATTTCATATTAGTCATCATAAGCCTCCTTATGCATGCAGCCTTGGCTCTATTACCACCATTATTTAATTCTAATTTCTTAGCAATTCTCCTAAATTAACATGAAATTCTCAACTGTAGTTCTCAATTGACTAAATGATAAATAACTTTAACAAAGAAACTTGATATGTAAAAATAATTAAATAAGATAGAAGTTTTTTTGTTTGTTTTGTTTTTAATTCAGTAAGTCAAAATGACTGGTCCAACTTTGCACAATGTCCCTGCAGACATTCAGGAATCTAGTTTCCCTTTTTCCTCTCACATAACTAGTACATTGTGCTTTCCCTACTGGAAGTGGGTCATGAGCATGCCCATACCTCCAATATTACAAACTGGAGAGATGCAACATGTCAGTTAATAAAGTTCTTTTAAAGAATTGAGGCATGAGTTTCCCATACCACTTTGGCTCAAACCCCAGGTTAAAAATTAAATCACATTACTAAACTTAGATAAAAAATAATCTGTGAAATAAAATCCTTAACTGAATGGGTATGCACATACTTAATAATTATGAGAGAAGTTTTATGAAAAGTAACAGCCATTTTATCTGAACATATAGCCATAGGGACAACTCTTATTTCAAGTTCAGGACTACCAAGCTCAAGTGATCCAGTAATCCTGTCAGAAATTATATTTTTAGGATTTCCCTTTTTGTAATCATTTTATATGCACCTGTATGTGTGTGTGTATATATATATATATACACACACATATATATGTATATAGAGAGAGGGGAGGGAGAGGGAGACAGAGAGAGAAAATAGAAGTAACCAGAACATTAAATCTACATACCTGCACCACCATATTGAGTCATTTCCCACATTAGTCACCACATATCATTTCTTCCTCTTTTTTTTCTGTATATGAACTCTATTATGGTTTGGATATGAAATGTCTCCTTAAAACTCCCATGTGAATGAAGGAAGTAAAATGATTAGATTATGAGACCTTATTGGGGGTTCATCCATCTCATGGATTCATAACTTGAGTGGATTACTAGGTGGTAACAGTAGGCAGGTAGAGCATGCCTAGAGGGAGTGGTGCACCAGGGTATGCCTTCAGGATTATATGTTTTATTCCTGGCTCTGGATCTCTCTGTGCTTCCTATCTGTCAAGCATCTTCTGCTATGATATTATGCTTAACCTCATGCCCAGACCAAGAAATTTAGCTAAGCTTGGACTAAACCTCTAAAACCATGATCCCAAAACAAATTCATCCTCTGATAAGTTGTTTTGTCAGATCTTTTCTTTACAGAGATGCAAAGATAGCTAACACAGATTTCCAGTGATTTTAAGCCAAATGTGTCCATAGGTATATTAGATTCCATTTTCTTTCTCCTGCATGAGGATATCACATCAGGTACTACACTTTCACTTCTCTCAATCAATTCTCTCCTTTTATTGGATCATTCATATCACTGTAAAAAGAGATTTCACCATTTTTATAATAAAGGAAACTTTTTTGATTCTGTATATAACTCATAATTACAGTATTTGTACTACTTTTTCTCCTCATTACAGAAAAGTTTTTTTTTTTTAATAGTGGTTTATTTTCATTCATCTCTCTCATGAGCACGCTCTCCAAAATTCCACCAAAGTTAAAATTGTTAGGCTTATAAATGATATCTGTCTTGCTAAATCTAATGGCCAATTGGCACGGTTCATCTTAGTTCACCTTTTAGCAATGTTTAACACAAGCATCTTTTCTTCCAAATAGCACTGTGTTAGGAATGCATGCTATCACAACTTTTCTTTCCTTATATTTCACTAGCTGATTTTCTTATCTTCATTCCTTCTCCCTACATTTCTCTTTACTGCTCAACTTTGAAAAAAACTCCCAGGCTTTTGATTCACATTAACTCTTGTAAGTCTGGCAATCTCATCTAGTTTTCATATCATCTATATGCTGAAGAATCCAGCCCTGTATATCCAGGTATGTACTCAACAACTCCACTGGGATGTCTTATAGGAACCTGAAATGTGGCATGTCTGAAACTACCCTCTTCCTCTACACCCCAGTATCTTTTCCTAATGTTTTAATTAATGGCAATGTTTTCTTGTTGTTGAGAAATAAGAAAAAAAAAGTTATGCTTGCATAGACTATCACACCTCATGTTCATTCTGGCAGCAAATAATTTTGTCTTTAATTTCACAGTATGTGCAAGTTTTATGCATTTTTCAACAGTTTTTCACCACCAGAATCACTGACCTAAGCTACTAGCATCACTCACTTTTATTATCACAAGTGCTTCCTAACTCTGTTCTTGTTTCTGTCCTTGTTCCACAGTCATTTTTCGTAAGACAGTCAGAGTTATCCTGTGAAGAATATAGGAAAATCATTACACTACTCTATTTACAATCTTCAAACAACCTTTAATCACAGAGAAAAAAGGCTCAAATGTATACAATGATATTTCTGTCCTCTCCTCAACGGCTGATTTTATCTATCAAGCAGTGTGTCAGAAAATAGGTTCAGGAGTTTGCTTTCATAGCTCCGAAGTGTAGTTCTGTTACCAGAGTCCTTGAGTAAAGGCTCCATTCCTTGTGGTCCTAAAGCACTAGGCTCTGCCATTCATCCTAATATGCCAATCAAAGAGGAAGACACTGTTAAAGGGCTAGAAAGGAGCTTTTAAACACATGACTATGCTTAGAAAGATAGATAGATATAGGGGAACAATGACCAAAGATCTGTCCTTCAGGGACTGACAGAAACTTAGATGTTTTATAAAAAAGGACAGCAAAGACAAGGAATGGCGTCTTGAATTGCCAGGAGATTTATACAACTGGTAGATTAAGTCATCCAGGCCAGGCCATGGTCTGGCTGATCACTTGCTCTGGATGAGTTCTGGATAATTCCTTTTTGGTTGAGGAAGGCAATCTGTTTCCCATGAGTTAATTGCTGTTTCTCAGAAGGGCAACCTTGGTTCTTGTCATGGGGTTGTTACTTCTATTTAGGGCATGATCTCATCATGGGGTGATCTATTCTGCTGGGCTTTCTGCTCCTGGAATGCAAGTTGAAAGCATGTTTAGGGCAATGACTAGAGACTTTTAAGTGTCATTTGATGGATCTGAAATAGGATATTATAAATAGTTGACCCTTCTCCCCCAGTGTTTCTGCAAATCTTGAAAATATCTTACTTACTTGTAATATTTTATTTATTTTTAGCTATAAATGGACACAATATCTTTATTTTATTCATTTAATTTTAATGTGGTATGCAGAATTGAACCCAGTGCCTCAAATGCTTGGTGAGAGCTCTACCATTGAACTACAATCCCAGTATTCTTAGTTACTCTTATCATGATGTTGTCAGTCTTGAAGGGGGACAAAACAGGGTAGGTAAATTTAGGCTAATATGCCATGCATTACACTCCTTAAGTGGTTAACATGTCCATGTGCAGTGTTAGCAACATTGTGATCCAAGGTTTAAGGTAATAAGGAAGACAGATCCAAAACAAGTGCAGAGGTGCCAAGCTTATGCCTGCTTTTGGTTGCTTCTTTGGGCATCTCTAAGCCCAGGTGAAGAGTTAGCAAAAGCAGTTTCTCTAAGTCTCCATGATAGCTGGAGCACTTAACAAGTTTGGTTCAATCTTTCTGTTCTCTAGTTGGGACACTAATATCTACATCGCTGGATTTTAAAGATCTGCATCCTCATTTCATTTTATCGTTTGCTCAAATTTTATCTGACTTACAAGCTTCCTGTTGTCATCCTATCTAAGAGCTGAATTTCCAACCTGCAATAACACTCTCTATTTTGATCTCCTAGATGAGTTTCTTTCTTTTATTTTTTTTTAAAGAGAGAGGGGGGAGAGAGCGAGAGCGAGAGCGAGAGAGAGAGAGAGAGAGAGAGAGAGAGAATTTTTAAATATTTATTTTTCAGTTTTCGGTGGACACAACATCTTTATTTTATTTTATGTGATGCTAAGGGTCGAACCCAGAGCCCCGCGCATGCCAGGCAAGCGCACTACTGCTTGAGCCACATCCCCGGCCCCTTAATGAGTAGATGAGTTTCTATAGATATGTACTTCTGTGTGTGTGTGTGTGTGTGTGTGTGTGTGTGTGTGTACCCCTAGGGATGGAGATATATTTATATATCCCTATGAAGTATAGTCAATCAATAAACATATGTTGAATAAGTGCCTGAACAAACACAATTTATTGTCTATAAACTAATTTTTAGGCACTGTGCTCTCCTTACCCTCATGATATTTAACCTTCATATTAATTCCCAGAGGTTGGTATATGCTTTACAAATGCATTGTTAAAACCTCAAAGAAACTGCAGAATTTGTTCAAAGATCATGAAGCTAGAAATTGTTGCAAATGAATATACACCAATGTCTTTATGATGCTAATATGCATTAAATATTGTCCTCTAAGTAGCATTGAAATTTAATTTTTATGATTTTTTGTTACAAAAAAAAAATAAAATTACAATCATACTCTGATATTAAGACTTAATAGGGAAGAAAGTTAAAAATAAAAAAAAATACATATTTTAGTGTTGACAATACATTGTATGGAGTCCCAACAATTTAAATCAAATCTCAAAAGGAATTCTCTGGTTTTAATGAGGTGCTTTGATAAAGAGGCATATCCCATCATTAGACATTTATTGATATGGTATATAATAAATATTTGTCCTATTAGCATCACATTTCATATGGTCAAGAAGTATATAGAGTGTTTTAAGATTCAGAGGGCAAATAAAGGTCTGTTGCATGTTCTTCACAATTCACTTTTTGAAAACTAATTAGGTTCTTAACTGCAAGTGTAAATAGAGTTCTGCAGGTACTATAACTTTAAACATAATTTCTAGTACAAAATTACTAAGTTGGAATACGTAACTTCAGTGCAAAATAGAAACTATTCTTTATAGAAACTATTCTTTAAAACCCAGAATGAAAATAAATATGTTATCTGTTCAATGACTACCCAAAGAATAGTGTTTCCCTTGCATTTGAATATAAAGGCAATGAGCATTTGATCAGGAATAATTACCTCTAGTGCTCCTAGGAGAAGAGTAGTTATACAACTTTATGTGTGTGTGTGTGTGTGTGTGTGTGTGTGTGTGAGAGAGAGAGAGAGAGAGAGAGAGAGAGAGAGAGAATTAGTCTGAAACTGAGGAAGATTTAAGAAGGATAAATATTTTTAGGTAGTAGCCCTTTATAATTACTGAACTAAGTAAATTGATTCTCAGGAATATGGGAGATATTGAGAAGAACTGCAATTTCTCATTAAGGAGATAATTACCCAAATAGGAATGCAATTACCCAATGATGAACACTTGGAAAAGATAGATTCAGTTTTAGTAGTGAGAATTGAAAAACTGTCAGAGAAAGTTCCAGAGGGAACAAAAGAAGCACTCACAGTGGTCACAGATCTCCGCTATTGTTAATGACAACTAAGAACATTTTACCTTTGAAAAGATACCTGCTGAGACACACAATGGTAAGAGATCTGGGAGGAATTGATGCTCTCACTTATTAAGGCCATTTTGGAAGTAGCTGATTGGATAGATATCTTAAGAAGTAAGAAGAACGGTTTGCTGCTTCATCCTAAAATACTTACTATTATCTGAAGGCAACACATTTTTGCTCTTTACTGACTAATCTTTCATTCTTTCTCCTCAGTTGTTCTCAAAATTTATGGCCTCTAAGCAACTATTTTTGGTTTTTGTTTTCTTATTTAAGCTCTTCTTATGTCTAATAATATTAATTAACAAAGTAATATATACAAGGCTGACTTAGAGATTCAGAAATACTTTTATTTTCAAATAACAAAACAGGGCCTATTTTTTTCTTCTATTAGACAAAGAGTCTCTGGTTTAATTTCTAGATTCTTGATCCACTTTGAGTTGAGTTCTGCATCTAATTGAAGAAAAAGGAGGCCCTAATCTCCATCATGTGAGATTAGGCCCCAACTTCCTTAATAAGACTCATGTGGTGCAAGAGTTAAAATCAAGAATCAATAAATGGGATGAACTCAAACTAAAACGTTTCTTCTCAGCAGAAGAAACAATCTGTGAGGTGAATAGAGAGACCACATCTTGGGAGCAAATCTTTACACCTCACACATCAGATACAGCACTAGAGTGTATAAAGAACTCAAAACTAAGCAGCAAAAAAACCCAATAACCCAATGAACAAATGGGCCAAGGACCTGAACAGACAATCCTCAGAAGAGAATATACAATCAGTCAACAAATATATGAAAAAGTGTTCATCACCTCTAGCAATTAGAGATATGCAAATCAAAACTACTCTAAGATATCATCTCACTCCAGACAGAATGGCAGCTATTATGAAGACGAAAAAAATAAGGTTTGGCAAGGATGTGGGGAAAAGGACACACTCATACATTGCTGGTGGGACTGTAAATTGGTGCAGCCAATATGGAAAGCAGTATGGAAATTCCTTGGAAAAATGGGCATGGAACCACCATCTGACCCAGCTATCCCTCTCCTCGGTCTATACCCAAAGGACATAAAAACAGCATACTTCAGGGACACAGACACATCAATGTATATAGCAGCACAATTCACAATAGCTAAACTGTGGAACCACCTAGATGCCCTTCACTGTAGGAATGGATAAAAAAAAAAAAAAATGTGGCATATATACACAGTGGAATATTACTCAGCAATAAAAGAGAATAAAATCATGGCATTTGCAGGGAAATGGATGGAGTTGGAGAATATAATGCTAGGTGAAGCTTGCCAATCCCCAAAACACAAATGCCAAATGTTTTCTCTGATATAAGGTGACTGACTCATAGTGGGGTAGGGAGAGGGATCATGGGAGGAATAGATGAACTCTAGATAGGACAGAGGGGTGGGAGAAGAAGAGAGGGGGCAGGGGGTTAGCAATGATGTTGAACATCATTATCCAAAGCACATGTATGAAGACATGAATTGGTGTGAACATACTTCATATACAAACAGAGATATGAAAAATTGTGCTCTATATGTATAATAATAATTGTAATGCATTCCACTGTCATGTATTTTAAAAATAAAATCAATTACAAAATAAATAAAATAAAATAACAAAATATGCCCTTGTGCTAATTAAGGCTTAGAAATTTTTTTTTTTTCTTCTTTCTAGATTTACTGAATAAGACAGAATAGAGTTGATTGGTTCCTTTTCTAAAGCCTATAGTTACATGTTATACTATCAATCAACTACAGGAACAGATCAAACCCACAAAAACCTCTAGAAAATAGACACCCATTGACAACTCTCTCTTGGGACACCTTTCTTTTCCAGAGCTCTGTTTTCTTTCTTTCTGTTACTCTAATAAATACTGTTATTTTGTTCTCTCTCTTGAGTCTGGGGATTTTATTCCTTGAATTCATGAAACAAAGAACTCACCTATTCACACTCTGTGTTACAAAAGTAGATTTTTTTTTTTTTATGCCTGACATTTCAAAATAAAGGCTTATGCTAATGATGCTCTGGCTGACTTTTTTACAGAATATATTTTCTATAAGTGTTTATTGATAAGATGAAGCTTCCTACCTAGTCAGGGGAACTTTGCCCTTAATTGTGTACTCAGTAGGTTACAGGTGTAATCTCAGATATTGACTGCCTTGGATATTTCTCAGATAGTGGACCTAGCTGAGAGAACTCTTGGTTATTCCTGCACACCATGATAATGATGGACAATACCAATTCCACTCTGCCATGCTGAACTTGCCTAAGCAGGTTCAGTTCTGCCTTCTTCAACAGTGAACCTTACTTTGTGCTTTTGTCCTCCGGAAGTCAAGACCTCTGTCGAGCTAGGGGACACATATTTGATCCAGGTACTGGAGAAGCAAGCATCACTAGTCTAGACGGAGGGGCAGAGGTGATATACCATGTCTCTTGTCAGAGTTCCAACTATTTCATCTAAATGGCTTGAATTCACATTTACAAAGGTTTTCTTCTTTCTCTTGAAGCCCCCTTTTCATTTTTAAAGAAAAAAAAAAATTAACAAAAATTATTTTACCCAATTCCTTCTAGAAGTTTTTTAAAATTTATTTTCTCCTCTTCTCCCTCATTCTTTTCTTAATTCCTTGGTCATCATTTCTTCTACTTCTTTTTCTTTCTTCTCCCCTCCCTCCCTCTTCTTCTTCAACATGGTATTCTAAATTCTAAAGAAAGCCCTCTGTAATGTCTCTCCTTTCCTCAGTTGGAAAGGTGACTGTAACCTTCTGAAAAGAAAATAAGTATACTGACCCCAGAATGCTGAGGTTCTCTTTGAGGTGATAAAAAGGAAGCAATGATTCACCAAGTCAGAGACAGGAATATTCTTAGAATAAGCAAACCTTGACTCAGTGCATAGGTTTTCTGCCTTTTGGGCCACTGTCACCGTTAGCCTTTTCACTTCATATATGCTGTTACTGCCTCTGAGCCACCCTTCCCTGCAACAGAGATCTGAGACACAAAAGAACTCCTCTATCTTCCTCTAAGCAACTTAGTGAGAGCTTGTCTCAACATCAAATAAATGAAAAGAACTGGGAATGTGGCTCAGCGGTAAGCACCCCTGGGTTCAATCCCTGGTACAAAAGTAAACAAATAAATTAAATAAAAAAAACATACACATTTATATATGTTCTTATAAATATATATTTATATTATATGTATATTTATAAATGTATTTAGGTATATAAATATATTTATATAAACTTTAAAATGATTTCAAGTCTACTTATTATTCATTTTGTAATTCAGTGTATGTTATTGATTTTAACAATACCTTGGAAAAATTGGAACAAATTGTCATATAGAAGCTTAGTCAGGAATTGGAAATAGCTACCTCAAGTATAAAATTAAACCATATTCATTGATATAAATTAACGCTTTCTTATGGAAATTTTGAATATTTAAGTTAAAAACTTCTAAAAAATAACTAATTTATTTTTTTAAACTGGATTTGTTTTATAGGAAAAAGAAATGAGTATTTCTGTAAGTCTCTTATAAATAAATAAATGTTTGAAATTCTACTGTATTCCATTGTGTCATGTGAAATTCATCATTTTCTGTTTACAAGGCACAAAATCAAAACCTTTCAGAAGCTCTGATCCACAGAATTTATGGAGGCTTCTGGTCTCTGGGTTTTGGATCATTGAATATTGTACCCTTCGACTTGAATGATCATGTGAAAAATATAAGCAACCAACCTTTGTGCTAACATAGTTATATTATACATGCTGTATTCTATCAAATCATAGCTAAAGTTATTTTAAATAAAATGATAGATGATAGTTGGAAAAAAATAGAAATAGGTACATAGGTATTATAAATAAGTATTCATTTGTTACAGACCAATTCTTTCATTTTCTAGAATTTAAGTCAAACTGCTTGAGGAAATGAATCCCTCTCCTCTCCCCACTTCCCCAAAAATATTAACCCTAATATCTACCACATTTCACTCTTTGTAATGTGCTGCAGTCTGGCTGGGCACAAATCATGAGTCACTCAAGCAGGAACAAACTTTATTTCTGAACTCCCGCAAATGCCACCCACGTGGCTTTCTCTGGGACACACCACACACCAACCAGAAATCCCTCCTCCGGAACTTCCCCAACCAACCTGAGAACTCCAAAGTAGCAGGCTCCCAAGGCAGACAGCAGGGGTCTAATATACAATTGAATACACAGCTTAACATAACCATCAGCATCTCAATGGCTAGCTGGCACTTCTCAACCACTCCCTTCTGGCAAAAATGCCATGCATCATTCTGACTCAGCTGTGGCTCTCAGCAGTAATGAAGGTTATGGGCCTGTAATCTGACTTCACTTTATTTTGCAATGTTGCATGTGAATAGCTAATTACATGTAGTCATACTCTGGGGCTGTATAAATTGTACATGGCCCAAGGCCTAAATATTGACACTCCAGGTCCAGATTAAAGAGAGAATAAGAGAGAATAAAGGTCGGACAAATATTCTTTTGTAGCACAACCCTCTTCATTCTTCACTCTTGGAGAAAAAAGCCATCTTTATGTCAGAAGTTCTATTTCTGAAAGAGGAAATTACATTGGAGCATTTCTCTTGGTTTATACTCTAAAATGAAATGAAGCACATGATATAAAGTGCACAATAGGGAAATACAATCCTATAAATGATGATTATCATGTGAAGTTATTTAATACCTATGCAATCACAAATCAAATTAATTGAGTTTGGCATATTAATTTAAGCTTTTGCTTTCCAGAACCAGTAAAGTATACAGTGGGCTATGGATGAGATAATGCTTAACCAAAAGAAATAATTTCATGGAAAAATTTTAGTCATTTAAACTCCCTGGTAGCAGAAGGATTTTCAATAATAGGACTTCTCTAATACAACTTTCCAGTCATGTGATAGGAAGGTTGTCTTTTATAACATTTATTTCAATCTTAGCTCCCTCACTTTTGGTGATGATTTTGGGACTGCTTATATCTTATATTGATGGACTGTGTTGGTACCATTTTAAATGTCAGGGGTTTTAGTTTGTGTTGTTTTTTCTAGTATTTAACTCAAGGTTTGTTTACAAAAAGAATCAGCCAGATAGTCACAATTTGAAAATTATTTTTTCAGGTATAAACCTACAGGGAGGTAAGATAAGTACCTAGTGTGTAGAACACATCGTCCTATTTAATATTATTTCAGAAAATGAATCTTCTTTCAAGTTCACCTCTAATATAAATTTAGTTATTTTAATTTTCAAATTTCTCATATATACGATTAAAGTACCAATATGATTAAGCAATTAAGCCTTCAATAGCCTCAAAAGAGCTGATCACAGAGGAATTATCAGGCTCTAAGAGCAAAAGCTTTGATAATATTATCATCAATTTTGTTTATAATTAATCCAAATGGCAGCCTGGAGCTAATGAAAAATAGAAGACTAAAGGATTTCATTATTTCAAAGTTGTTAATAATGCACATGCATTTGAAATGCCAGTGGTGATATCAAGCAAAAAAAGATAGATTCCTTTGCAAAATCGACATTATCTTTAGAATGTTCAGCAGTTTGGACCATTGTAGCTTTCTATTTTCTTTATTGGGCAAAAATCTGAAGCAGATATTAGCTGATAAATCATGCAAATTCATGGTCATATTTTCAAATTCTGAAACAAAGTAGGCCTAACTGAAAATCAAGTAAATATCTTTTACAAAACAATTTCAATAAAACAACTTTCTTTTTTTCCAGCTTTCAACTCCTTGCCATTGGGTGCACCACTGTTACTGTGGATGTGAAAAAGAATAGAAGTTTCTGGAGGAGCAGTTATGCAAATCACTATTTGCTAAAAGCATATTGGTCACCATCAAACAAAATATGAGGGAAAAAAATAACTTGAGCCACTTGGGAAAATACAATTCAGTAAATGTTAACAATGTAAACTTTATAGAGAATTGGTATTATAAATTTGTATGTTCATAAAAGCCAAGTTAAGAATATTTAGCTCAATTTTATTATTTTTCCTATGATGAGAATTTTCATTAACTTTGCTGCAAGTGCCCCCCACCCCTAAGTACTGTGAGATTGGGATGAAGAATCACAATGAGAAAGGAGAAAAAGTCTTTAGAGAGAGGAAAAATAAGGAAGAAAGAAAGATACTTATTCAATATCAGCCCCTTGAATTATCTTACTTCAAATGTCCAATCTGTCATCTGAGGCATATCTGGCCAGGCCAGATCCTGGTCATAGGGTTGGCAATGACTGATACTTAGAGAAATACTGGATTAGGACCAATATATTTCAAGCATAAAAAACTGGAAATTTTACCAGAGAACCTCTTTTATGGGTATCATTGTGGAATAGAGTGTGGATTCAACAGCTCAGAAACAAAAGAATTTTGGATAAATAATAATCCAGAAGACTAGTAAATCTTATATACAAATACAAAAATTAAACAATGTAGTAAGTTACTGTCAGAATTCAATAGGGCTTGTTCTCTTTTTACATAATGGAAAAAATAAACAACAAAAACTAGCTAATATTGGTTTTGCATCTGGGAGATATCTGGTTCTGATTGGGTCTCCTTACCTACATATTTTTCTTACTGTCATTTGCTCCTCTTTCTTCTGATTTTATGGGTTTATTTGTTTGGTTGGTTGGTTTTTGTTTGTTAGGACAGAAATGACATACATGAGAGCAATAGTGAGTATCCTGAAGTATGCAGCTTCAAAATTTTGCTCAAAGAAAGTAAACTAAATAATGAGAAAGAATAAAACTAGTTGAAAAATATATGTAGCTAGAGAAATCACTCTCCATGTTACTTTCTTTTTACCTAGATTTACCTACATTTTAGCCACTGTGGACCTTAAGTGTTTTGTAAAGGCATAGTTAATAACAAACCTACCCCCAAGTTTAAAGAGAATTTGACAGTAATTGTACTGAAATAAAACATTTCAAGGTATTCATCCTTTAATACAATAGAGGACATTGCATCTAGTCTGTCTCTCTAACAGAAGAAGATAGTAAAATCCAGAAAGTCAACATATCTTTCCCATACAGTGCTTCCTAGTGACTTATCAAGAGAACAAAGGTTTCCTCTGATGTGTTGCCAGTACTCTCTACCACACAACACTGATTGGAGGAAAGCATTCTTTTCAATTATCAGTATGTCATTAAAATCAATAATAATTTTCACTCCAGTAGGGTGATGAGCTTTGGTAGTTTGGGTGACCTTGACTCAACCAGTTGAAAGGTCTTAAGTATATATGAGGAGGTTTTCCTGAAATGAAAGATTTCTGCCTGTGAACACAGTTTCCTTCAGTATTAAGAGTTCTAGACATCCCTGCTCTATGGAGTATGGAGATGCACAGAAAGACCTAACAATTGTGTAAACAAGTTCCTCATAAGGAACCTATTATCTGTCAATCAATCAATCATTATATATATATATACATATATATATGTATATATATATATGATATATTATCTTACCTCCTTGTAGGTTTATACTTGAAAAAATCATTATATATATTTATATATATCATATATATATATATATATATATATATATTTATTTATTTACATATATATATATAAAATGAAAAATGATCAATACCATCTATCTCCTATTGATTCTAATTCTTTGGTTGAAACATAACAATACATAGAGTTTTAGGGTATGAGAAAAAAACTATTCAAAATTCTGCATAAAATTTGTGTGTTTAATGGGGAAGTCAAGGATGATAGGATCACTCTTAGTTTATTTCTTTTCATTCAGACTCCACATCTAATTAGACAAAAAAGAAAACTGAAGCTGGGTTTGGTGGCATATATCTGTAATCCCAGTGGTTTGGGAGGCTAAGGCAGGAGGATCAGGAGTTCAAAGCAGGCCTCAGAAAAAGCGAGGCACTAGGCAACTCAGTGAGATCTGTTTCTAAATAAATAATACAAAATAGGGCTAGGGTTGTGGCTCAGTGGTTAAGTGCCCCAGAGTTCTATCCCTTGTTCACCCCCCCACCCCCCAAAAAGGGAAATTGCATGTCAATTTCTTAATCCTCCCTAGTGTGCTCCCTTCTGTTACCCACTGGCTTGGCTTAATCTATGCCTCCAGACATTCTGTCTAGAACCATCCTAAACAGCCTGCTCTTGGGCTCTCTGCCTCCAGTTTCTTCTCCTTTGCACTCCATTTTCTACTTTGTCATTAGAATGATCTTTTTATAATCCATTGTCCATTGGATGATTGATCACCCAAACTCCTTAAATGTGAAAGCAAGGCTTTCCAAACTATCTCAGATTTCAGAAATTTGTTTACTATACATTTTCTATATGGTTCTGGGGTCCTGCTACTCCGAGCTCATTTGTGTTCCCTGATTGGGATATACATTTTTGTGTGTTTCTTCTGGCAGAAAACCCATCCCTCTTACTTTACTTGTCTAGAAAATTTCATTTCTTTTAGCATCCAATTCCAATAGCCTCTCTCTAGGAAGGCTCCATGTCCTCATGAAATACAGATAAAGACATCTCTAGATCTGGGTGAACTCCATCGTTCTATATCTCTCTGCCTCCACCCTCTCTATGCAGTTACATGCTTTGATTAATATATGGGCATGTGCAGGGCAGAAAGCATCTTTTTAATTCATTATACTGCTGGATAACACTAGTTTAATTCTAGAATATACTAAGGCATCAATGTATTTGCTGAAAGTTTTAGAAATGGTTACATTCTATTAATATTTACACCCACTTGAATTTTATTCTGTGTGTGATTTTGAGCCAAAAATAATTTTTAAAAATATGCAGCCCATAAATTTCGTTCATTCATAGAGGCAATGTAATGCATGATTTAATGTTTTAAGGGCACCTATACTCCTAAGGAAAGTAGAGCACACACACACACACACACAAAAAAAAAAAAAAAAAAAAAAACAAACAGAAAAAAACAAAGAAATAATGTTTAATTTGGGAATCTGAGTCCTGCTATTAAACCTGACTTACTATTTGTCATTGTTTTCCTGCATCTAGATTTTCCCTTATCTAGATTTATTGGCAAATTTATTAAATCTCAAATAGATTTTTAACTCTAGAAGAGAATATTTAATCCATTTTACCCTAACACACACTATAGTAGATTGTAGTTGTTATTGAAAGCTGAATGAAAATATGTTTTTTAAACATTTTTTCATAAATCCTGAAACTTTATAGAAAATTAAAAATATATGTGTATACATACACACACATATACACACAAACATATATACATACATTTAATTGTGTGTGTGTATGTGTGTGTGTATGTTTGTGTGTGTGTGTGGTAGTGGTAGTGGTAGGGATCAGACCTAGGAGCTGAAGGCTTACTAATCACTCTTCCTCAGAGCTATATTCTCAGACAACCTCTTATAATCTTAACATTTTTTCTACTACAGATTTCATAGTGTGCCTTTAAAAAACAATGCTTATTACTATAAAGTTCGACATAAAAAGGTTTGATGTACTGCATTAGGCAAAAGTCCAGTTAGGCAGCCATATCTGATTATGGTTATTTTCATTCCATTTTTAAGTCGCAAAAAGTTTGTCTAATTATCTGTTCATATTAGGTTTTCCTATGGCATATAATACATCCAATTAAAATGTGGCTCTAGAATCTCACATCTTTTGTTTTTGTGTGAATTTCTACTCTTAAAACAAAGCAGACAAATGCTTATTTTCTCACTCTCTTGTATGTATTAATTTCAATTATTGCCAAACATGGAAGGATATTATTTGATTTGTTTCCTCATAAAATACAAAATTAATTCTTATCCCCTTTTATGGTAGATTATATATTTTTTACTTCTTGAAAGTCCTTACTACTGTATAATTTCAACTTGGCCTTTTGATTGTTTGGTTGTTTTTGTTGTATGTTTTATGAGCTACATACAGACTTATTTCAAAATGGCCTTCAGCCAAGAAAAAAAATCAATGAAATTCACTTTCTTAAAATGTAAGGATTTACTTTTTCCTGGGATGCCATCTTGAGTTTCTTTTGTTAGGTATGTTCACATGGAACTGAAACATTTATTTCTGAAAATATTTTAAACTTCATAAATTAAAATGAAACTACTAATTTATAAATTTAAACCAATAATGCCATGTTGATTTCTATAAAAATATAAAAAAGAAAATATTTCTTGTCGATGAAAGAATATTAAGATTCTGTTTAAAATGTTATTTGAGCATAAACTGAGCTTAATAAAAGATATTGAACAATTTATGCTTCATTGTTTTGAGAAAAAAGTGAATATAACAGTAATTCTACCTGTAAGGTTCTTGTGGGGCTTTTGTTAAATAATGCAGTTTAGTTTGGCACATGGAAACTGATAAATAAACATTTATACTATTATTATTATTGAATTGTTATAACAAACATTACTTCCTCTATTTCCATGTTTTTAAAAGGATTTTGAAAGATTGAATACATTTTTTTAATTTATTTTATTAAGAAAATATTTTTTGGACACAGACTGCAGCAAGCACTTATAACCACTCACTGATAATCTAGAAGCACAGACAAACCCCTGCTCTTAAGATACTTATATTGTACTTGGAAAAAAGGATATGTATCATCCGGGTTTGTTAAGCCTAGTGGGAGGTCTTAGGTCAATAGGGTATGCCCTTGAAGGAGATTGTGGGACCCCACTGGTTTCCCTCTCTTTCACTCTCTGGCCATCAGATGAATGATTTTGCTCTCCCACAGGCTCCTGCCATAAAGTGTGTTTTATTCAGCTTTTTTACCACTATCCCCAAAGATCTGACAAGAACAATTTTAGAGGATGGAAAGTTGATTCGGCTCATGGTTTCAGATGTCTTAGTTCATAGATGGACAAATCCATTGCTCTGGGCCTGAGTAAGGCAGAACATTATGGTGCAAGAGTGTGGTAGAGGAAGGTGGCTCCAGACATTGCCATCAAGAAGCAGAGAAAGAGAAAGACTTATCCTCTCACCAAGAACAAAATATACACCCCAAACATATGCCCCTATCAGGTAATAAATGCACTGATTAGGTTAAAGCTCTCATAACCATTTTTTTTTTTTTCACTTCTAAACTGTCTTACATTGTCTCACACATGAACATTTTGGGGAAAACTTATAAACCACAACAATGTGCTGCCTCAGAACAGGTGTAAAAGCAGAGACCCACTTACAAAGCAGTTAAAATAAACTTTTTCCTTAATATATGTTGGTCATCTTAGGAATTTGTTATGATGATAGAAAGTCAACACATATATATTAGTTCATTTAATCCCCCAAAATATATGTAGCACATTTATATTTTATTGCATTCAAGGTGAGTAACATGAGGCAATAAAAAACAAAGTAGTTTGCCATTCTCAAAAAAGTTGTTAAACAGTAAATCTTGGTATTCCTGAAATTTTGGCTTTAGATTCTTACACTTTCTTACGAAAAAAATTTTGCCTTGTTGCAGAAAAAAAAAAAAAAAAAACAGGAAAGAATATTTCAATGCTAGTTCTATATATTGTAGACAAAGTCATTTACAAATTTATTCTATTAAACCAGTGATAACAAAAGTTATACAATAGGTGACTTAATAGCCTTATCTCTCTCATTATCATCCACTTGATCAATAATTTGAAGTTGTTTAATACTAAACCAAGAGATGCTTTCCTTTTAACTCTTTTCAGTGAATTCTATGACAACTATATTTAACTTAATTATTAAATTTTATAAAGAAGGATCATTATTATCCCAATAAAAAGAAGAAAAACACAAGAAGGCAAATGACTGTTCTTCTGGGAGTGGAGGTGATATAGGTTTGGGGAAATGATAGTTTTCTTTTTCCCAGTGGAGATGAGAATACTTCTTTCCAATCAAGTATGTATTACAAAATTTCACCCATTACCCCTATTTCATATTAGCCACTTCAGTTACAGAAGTTACATTTCTTGTAAAATATTTCTTTTCAAGAAATATATTGGAAATGTACATCTATTTTTTCCTGGTTTCTAGAATACAAGGTACAATTATTAGTGGTAGATTACTCCAAGCAGTGAATGAATAAACCTACCGAAAGGAACAGTATCTGATCTCCATAAATTACAGCTTTGGAAGGAATAGATAAATAATTATTTTTCCGTGTGTTTGCCAAGGCCCTTATTGCTAGTGTAAAGGGACAGACAATGGAAGAGACACTGGACATGTTTTTTTTGGTAGGTTGAAGAGTTAAAATAAAATGTATCTCATCCTTTCCATGTCCTTTGCAGCCCCATAAACACCCAAAAATATTTATAAAAAGGTAAAAACGTTAGATGTATTAGGCAATCACAGATTGATACATTTTTCTTCAGTGAAGAAGTAAAATAACTAACTTCACTCCAGAATCCAAAACATTACTATGGGATTGTCTCTAATATTCTGTTAACACAAAACTATAATCTTAGCTTTTACAAAGATTAGGCCATCTATAATACAAACATTATAATACAAATATTTAATTTAAAAATGACACTTGTCTTTGAAGAAATTCTACAAATTCTAAGAACAATTTCTTTGTGTGTGTGTGTGTGTGTGTGTGTGTGTGGTGTACTGGAAATAGAACCTAAGTCTTGTACTTGCTAGGCAAGCAACCTATCACTGTGCTATGTTGTGAGGTGTTTTTAAAATTTTACTTTAATAAAGAGTATCACTAGTCTGTCAGGTGTGCCCTCAAACTTGCTACCCCCTTGCTTCAATCTCCCAAGGATTCAAGGCATTTTCATCTTTAGCCTACTGCAAATTTATTTTTAATTATTTAGGACATTAAATAATATCTTGACCGCCAATTACCAATGACAAATAAAAACCAACCAAACAAATATGCAAATATGATCAAAACTAATGGTGTTAACTAAATTACAAAGTTTATTTTTCTCATCAATCTGACAAATTAAAATAAAAATATTTCATAGATGACTAAGATTTTACATAATACTATTGACAATGTTGAAAAAATTATGACTCATCTATATTTTTAGTTTTTCTCTTTTTAGATTTAGATAAGATTAAAAACCAAGAGAGCTTCTACAACATAGGTTAAAGATATCAAAAATTGTTATATAGTGCTCCTCTTTTTAAACTTGACACAGAATCTTATGTATAAGTACCTCTCCTCCAGCAGTATTGCCAAACCATAGTCCTTTATGTTGTTTGTTTTCATATAAGGAACACCTTTGTGTCATTTTACCTTTGTATCCCTAGCATCTAACAGAACACCTGGCATTAAATAGGTGTTCAATGAAAATATCAAACAAACAAATGACACATAGAGATAAATTGCTTTAGAAGTATATTATATAAGTATTATTTATTATAAGTATCTTTTATAACTAAAAGAATACACAGAAATTATCTTAATATTTTCATTCAAAAAAAAAACCAGAATATTCTAATACTGGTCTGCAAAACATGGTTACAACAACAATAACAACAACAACAACAACAAAAACAGTTGAGATCTCTGAGACTCTTAGTAAACAACAATAAAATAATGACTAAAGAAAACCTGTTCACCAAATAATTTATTTGATAATGTATGAAGCTACATTTTGGTGGGCAGTGAAAAAAAATTCAGCACTTTCCAAAGCAACCAATGATCTTAGGAAGAAAAGGAAGATATTGATTTTAGCTAATGAATGTTCAGTTTTTTGCAATACAGAATTCTTAACACTGGAGATGTTTTCTTTATTGCAACAGATAGATTGAAAGCTACCTTGAAAATGCCATCTCTGGGCTCCTTTCTCTTGCCAGCACTCAGTAAATGCAATCTAGTGTCTGCTGCTGCCAATGCTTGTTCCATTTTTCAAATTAGAATCCATGCCCTAGAGTGGTGTAGTCGAAACCTGACTGACATTGAGTGGCCATGCAGGAAAGGTAGAAGGGGTGAAGGGACTCATACCAATTTCATAGATCAATACTGGGTAAGTTCTGAACTTTAGATTCCTCTCCTTAACCAATTTTGGTGGGAGTCCTAATAAGCAGTGAAGGAAAGAAAACATGGTCTAAAGTAAGAAGAAAAAACATTGCTTGTTGTATTACTTTCTAGAAAGTCACACAGAATAGACTAAATATCTAGCTCTCACACAAAGTTCTTTCAGCTTGCCTTGCTTCAGGATCATTTACTTTTCTGTCTGTAAATCAGGATAAGCTGGATGCATCTGACATTGCTTGTTAAATTAGTTTCTCAATGAGATAATTTATGAACAGCCTTGCATTTTCTATGTTTTGAACACTCTAACCATTTCCTGATAATTCTTTTAGGTTTAGTTACTTAGTAGGTGGCCCAGGAAATGGGTAACATACAGATATTGCCTATAATGTCTAATTTTATTGACAAAACATCATTCCTTCATTTGTTCATATGCAAATATATATATGTATATATATGTGAATATATATGTGCACACATATAATAGTTCATTGTTATCTTAAAATTTTCTAAAATTATTGTTTTCTATATATATCTTGAAAATATTGATGAAGAAATAGTGAAATATGCTAACGATTGGCTAGCATAGGATAATAGCTTAAAATTGAAGACCCAAATTATAATGGCTTATGCACAAGACAAAGCTATTTCTCACTAGATAATTCTAGATTGACTGCTAGTTGAGTCTCATCTGCATTTTTTAATTGAGAGACACAGTAAAAAAGGCTCAGCCTTCTTCTAAACATGGCTTCTGATCTTACCATAAAGTACGCTAAGCAGTCAATAAAAGCAAAAAAATGAAAAACAGAAGCAACAAAAAAAGAGCAAACAGGATCATTCACAAACAGGGGTTGGGGAGGTATGGATACTTAAGCATCTGGATTAGGAAGAGAACATATTTCTCTTATCAAATGTTATTGACTATGATGTGACTAAACCTAAGATCAACATAAACTGAAAAATGTGAAGGAAAGAAAACTAAGTTGTAGTGAAGACCTCCTGTTTCTCACACACATGATAAGCAGAAGTGGGATAGAACACTAGGAAATGTTAAGAATTTTTGATAGTCTGCACTTTGGTTCAATTCAGAAGTCTTTATCCATATTATAACAAATGTTCTTATGTTTTTAACTATTTGTAGTAGTATTTATCCAGGCCAAATTCTATCAGAGGTCTTTCATTTTTTATTTTTTATTTTTTTTACCTACCAAATTTGTTTTCTTTACATATAAAGTTTAGGTATATAACAGAAAATAAGTTTTTTTAAAATTGAAACATAATCTAGTATTAAGTTAATAATAATTAAAAATACCCTCAATTTGTGAAACAGGATCTACTACACAAAACCCTTTTTAAATTTTAGATCAATAAATAAATTCAATATTTCTATTGTACTGATAGCTTTATAAATCTATGTAGGTGACAACCTTGTGCAGAGTTTGGTCGATACAGCTTCTGAATTTCTTTCATGTTGTTTTGTTTCTTGCTTAAAGTTCTGTGAGCTATTTTTTTCCACACATAATTGCAATTTTATGAGAAATTTACCAGTGAAAGTTATTATACATTCAGAAAAGTACTTAGGAGCCTATTTACAAACCACACAGGAAGTATGTAGATTTCATGCATGGAAAGGCATAAATAAAATTCATTTTTAATCATGTAATTGTACTGTCATTTATTTTCATGTAATTGCTGAGGAATTACATTTCTATTCATACTCTAGTCCACTTTTGGAATGAAGCAAATGTAGTGTGAAAATGTTAGAAGCATAGTTTTGAATTATTGCTTTTAAGTGTAGCCATTTTGGTGTTTGATCAAGTATAAAAACTATCTGGTAGAATAACACTGATACACAGCCTGAGTTTATAAGGAAGGGGTTAATTAAACAGAAATACTGAACTATTATTTCATATAATGTTGCTGAAATAAAGAATGATATCCCAAATTTTCTAATAGTTTTGTTTTCTTTAAGATTGTGAACATAAAGTTTTGTATTTCAAAGTGAAGAAGGATGGCGAGGCGAGGAGTTAGTTCATATTCACACAAATTTTTTATATAGGAGAGGCTACAGAGTTCATCTAATCTACAAAGCTCTTACTGATAGATAGATCTTACTTGAATGATAGATCGGTTAGGGGATGGTCATTTTCTGAGCTACAAATTCTTCAAACCTCCAGAAATGAGAAAAAAAAAAAAAATTGTGTGTGTGTGTGTGTGTGTGTGTGTGCACGACAAGATTTAAAAAGAATTAGTTTAAAAGATAGAAAATAAGCAAAGTACCAAGCCCACATCTTGGCAGAGCCAAGCCTCCCACACTACTTCCTTCCATCTCCTGTCATCTCAGGCTCCTACACATGGTCACAGACCTAACCAGAGCCAAGACATGAACTTCCTGAATCCTCAGGTGGCATATTTCTGTTTTGTAACAAACAGCCGTTACTTTAGAAGATTCAAAACGGGTTAGTAAGCTTGAATGCAAGTGTTTTCATGGCGTGCTAATGTTCAAAATGATCCCCCACCACCACCGCAGAAAAAGAAAAAGAAATGAAAAACAAACAATAAAACAACAACAACAAACAGCCCGAAGAGAAACTGTGCGGTAGTAAAATCAGTGCCCTGTCAAACAAGAGGTGCCACATCCTGCATGAAATAAAAATAGTCTCTTTTTTAACTTCGTAAAACCATGTCAACATTCACAGTACTTGGCATTTTCAAGAAAGTGTCTCATTTCCATTAACAAGGAAACCTCCTAATTCACAAATATACACAGTGGGTGATGTGTGTTAATAGCACTCTTAGCAGCTGATAATGTGGTGCAGTTAATGTATCTCAGCTTGAATTAACTTTACCACAAGCCATTGTTTCCTTTTTATACAGCACAGGATCCTGTGGAAAAATCTCTTAGAATCTCACAAGGGAAATTCAATTAACATTACTCACTACTGTACAGCAACATAAAAATGGAGGCTATTTTAACCTTTCCTGAGCTTCCTGCTGATCAATTCAGTGCTTTCCATTAGTTTAACTCCAGTTACCATAAACTCACCTTCATTGTTCAGAAAATACCTTTTCACTTATGGGGCAGAATGTGGCTGTCAATAAGAAGCTCTGCAGAGTAGGCCAAACCAACTCAAAAAAATTCAAATATAGCACAATTTCGGCTTGTCCATGGTCTAATATCACCTAACATATTCTTCAAACCCAAGAGTTCCTGCTACTGGAATTGACCCTTAACTCCACCACTGTTTCTTTTGTCATGTGACTCCTCTTAATTGGAGCATCCCTCAGTTTTCAAAATCTTATATTTTTATCATTAAAATTATTAAGAATATTAGTCACCAGACACTTGAGCAGATTTTTGTAAGCAAAAATCAATTTTCCTTTCAGAAATAATGTTTCTGTGAGGAAAATACTTTACAGGAGCTGAAAAGTCAGTGTTCTTCATACCTTCTCTTTTAATTCTTGCCCCAAATCCACAACTTTTTGTTGCTAACTTTATTTCTCTAATTTTAGTTATTTCCTATACCCAAGGTTACCACTCAACTCTTAGAGGAAAGTCATCTAGCTGGTCTCCCAGCTAACACTCTGACCCTCTCTAATTCCTCTTGAGCAATTTAACAAGAATGTTCACTAAAATCAAAATCTCTTTTGTTAGCCAAACACAAAATATCATTAGTACTAAGGTTGAAAAACACTTCTTTAGAAAAATGAATAGGATCTTCTAATTCTAATAAGTTGCCCTGCTAATAGTACATATCTATTTAGGTTCTTCCAAACAGGTAACATACATTTCATGTGCATTTTGTAAGCCAAGTACACCTATACTTTAAGGTTATTAAATGTCTACCTGAAACAATGTTTAAGTTAACTCAATTACTGGGACATATTGGTTTGTAGCCATTACTTTTTAGGGCTGGTTTTGACATGTAGATTACTGGTTATAGTAATTTTTATATCCAATCAATCTTATTGTTGACAGAGTACTAACAATTGAGAAAAGAAATATTTATCCTAAGTTTTGAAAATTGAAAACTTAGCATAACATGAAATATATCTGTATACAGATTCTATTTGACCATGCAAAACCCATAGTTCTCAGTATCTATGGAACACGCTTTCTTGCAGAAGGTGACTTGCCCATTTTTCTTTCACTTATTTTAACCTTAAGCATTTCTGGAACATTCTATATGCTTAATATTTTGTCAGTCCTACAAGCACAGCAGTGACAAAAAGGTAACATTTTGTTAGGGGAAAAAATAAGACAAAACTTGCCTTATATTGTATACAGTTGATCGGCAATTGTGTGTTAAATGGTTAAACATTAGTCACCTTCCTAGCACTACTGAAGTCCAGGAAATGCCAGGCGGTGTAATATAACTTCACAAACTACAATTACTTTTATTTTACGTTGTTTGTCTAATTGTTTATTTGCTTTGCCCTTTAGAGGTTAATCCACTATTTCCTTTGGAAGGCAAATGCACCATGTTTTCCATCAGTGCAGTGTGAGAGAGGATTTTGGACAGAACAGAGGGAAAAAGGGAAGGACAGGACACATAGGTCAGGAAGAGCTTCAGGGCTAAGCTTGCAAACCAAAGATATTCCCAGGACTAAAAGTAAAGCAGATAATCAGCATTTTACAGAGAGCGTTGGAGAGAGAACCAGAAGCCCCTGTGGTCTTCATCTTTAAAAGACATGTCTCTTCTGGAAGCAAAATACTTCCCATTCTGGCATCCCACTTGCTGGTCTTTGACCTTGCATAAATTATTCAATCTCTCTGAGACTAATTTCTTCTTCAGAAAATGTGTGAAAAAAATGGAAACAGTTTCATAGAATTAGTCTAAAAATTAAGTGAGATTATGCACATAGTATTTTCCTTATTGTGCCTTGTATAAAGTAAGGGCTCACTAAATGTTTTCACTACTGCTATTAATTGAAAAAATAGAAAACTTAGATCTTAATAATATTGTCATTAGACATTCCCCAAATAATTTCACAAGCATTAAAGTCAACCTTCAGAGCTTCAAATCATATGGAAAATGTAAATGTCATCTAACAAAGAGGAAATAATCAGCTTACAGTAAAATATTTCACATTATATATAATATTAAAAACCCTGTAAATTTAAACAACAAAATAGAAACAGTTCTTGATTCATTGTATTTAAGATATGAAGCTTTTTCCTTATTCATGCTTTCTGTAATTTTCAAATCTTCAACAATTACATGTGGAACACTTTAAAAATCATTATGGGGGTTGGGGATGTGGCTCAAGTGGTGGCGTACTCGCCTAGCATGCATGAGGCATTGAGTTCCATTCTCAGCACCAAGTAAAAATGAAATAGAGATATTGTGTCCACCTAAAACTAAAAGATGAATATTTAAAAAATCATTATGAAAGTAAATTTGAAAAAAGGTGATAATTTATTACATCCATTTTATGCTGTTATTTTAATGATATTTATGACTACCTGGATGCACACTGATAGGTATAAATGTAAACAAACGTGGAAAAAATAGGCCATGTCTGATATTGATGAAGACTGAAGATAAGCTTTCCAGAATAGCTTATCAAATATTAAGAGTAAATTAGAAAGAAAAAGAAGGAGAACATTTCAGCAAATTGAAAGTTGGGTGTCTAGGTTTCAGAGAGAAATGGTAAAGCACCTCTGTATAATAAGACAAGTGGTTTAATTGTTCTAGAGTAAATGATAGGGAGAAAGAGTCGGAGAGGAAATTGAATTTGTGGCCAGGGTTTTGTGAGATTTGTTAAGAGTTTTTAAGTTCCACTGACATATTAAAGTACCTTTGTATATCCTAAAGATGTGGAAAGGTCCCTCTGTATCAGGTGTTATGAGATAGGAACAAGTTCAAGGAGCTAAGAGATGGTGTCAAAAACCGTGGTACACAGAGGAGAGATACTAAACTGAATAGTCACAGTAGTAGGCTTAATTTATAAGAACTAGACTAATTATTTCCTTTATTGATGATTCTTTCTCTTGTGTTTCTATAGGATAGTTTTAATGAGTATGTAAAAGAGGGACCTTAAGTAGGATAAAGAAGAGAGATAATTGGAGGGAGTATAGGTTGCAGACTTCTTTGCTAAAGGAGAGACGAGATAACAAGTTTAACTTTGGTGGGTCACATGAGTTGGCTCTGGTACAGCTACTCTTTATCAATTAGGCAATTGGAGAGGACAGTGGACTGAAGGAGAAAGGTGGAAGAGCTTGTTCACTAGAGATGGTAAAAAAAAGTTCAGGTAGAATGATGGTTATGGATTACCAACAATCATCTGTTGAAAGGAAGGCAATAAATGTGTTGAAATAAAAGAAAAGAAGATAAATTTGGCAAACGCATAGAATTTATGTAAGGGTTACGGGAGGGAGTACTGACAAAGATGATTTGAACTGGATTAGAAATGGCCTAGCCCACCAGAAAGAGAAGTTAACACAGTCATGGGTCACTTACCAAGGGGAACATGTTCTAAGAAATGCATGATTAGGTGATTCCATCATTGTACAAACCTCAGAAATGGTCATTACACAAACTAAGACAGCTACATTACTAGAAGTATAACCTTATTGATGGACCATGGTATATTTAATCCATTGACCTCAGTATCATTACATGGTGCATGAATATACTACATATAGTCTGTTTGTAAAGGAGACATGTTAACCCAGGTAGGGCTTCAACATTTTTATTTGGTACACTCCCTGCTATAGAAATATAATGTAATATTTAAAAGAAAAGATTATGAATGCAATCTGCTTATGTTTATTTAAATCCTACCCCTAAATTTACTGGCAGCATAACTCTGAGCAAGTGGTACTCTCTTAGATCCTGATTTGTGCCATCTACATAATGGTAAAAATAATTACATACTCTCCCTGGGTTTCTATAAGGATTAAGTGTGTTAATATAGTGCCACTGTGTAGGAAGTGATACACAGGTACACATGTATAAAAACACATACATACCAATTGCAAATATTATTATTCTCTTTAATGCTATTTCTTTAAATTATTCCAATGGGATGAGACATAAGCATTACTCTCCCCCTAATTTTACTTGCAATAAAGAAATAGCCGAGCAACTCTCCTTTTTTTAATGTTAGGGTTTTATTTTCATTTTTGGAAACTGAATTAATTTTAAGATCCTTTTTATTTTTATGAATACCATAATCATGCCATATTTTGATGCATATAACATGGCAGTAATATTTAAGAAATAAAATGGTACAATTCTCAAACCATCATAAAGTACAATCTTTTCAATGAATAGATGATTATTTGATTGAAATATTATTTATTGATTTATCGATACTATTTTAATGAGTATTTCTATTGTATGGTTCTTAAATACAAGTGCACTTTGTTGGTACTTTTCCTGGGACTAAGACAGCTCATCCACCTTGTTTTCCTACCTACATGATTAAAATAGATCATTGTGACTATGAATCCTAAATCAGCCCTTTGAAAAAAGTCTTCAGATTTTGTTTCATAATGCTGAGTACAAACTGGGTCATCCTGCAAAGAGTGAGGTGATAAGATGTGAAACTGCTGCACACACTGCAATTTCAAGTATTAGGATAGTGTCTGAAACTACCCATCAGCTGATCATATTAAACATAGAAATAAAGCTATTACCACAAACAATAGAATGTAGATCTTACATAAGACTTGCTAAATCATGCCTAACCTGAAACAACAACCTCTGTTGATTAAGATATTTCTTAGTGAATACACTGTGTTTTCTGCATTGTCTAGACCACTGTAAGTAAAAGCTTTCTAAATTTTAACCTGAGCCCCTATGAGTTTCTTTCCTAAATGGTGCGATGTTAACCTTTGTCAACAGTGGGTGCTAGAAACACATTATAGGAATTTCCTTCCTGATTCTATTATGTTCCACTCAGCAGACTCCTTCAACAGAACTGAGATTCTGCAGCAAGGGCAACTTCTATAGCACCAGGCTTTCAGAATGTGTGCAATTCTGCAACACCCAGATTCTGGGCTGCAAAGAGATGAACGTTATCCCTGGGTTCTTTAAATGGAGGATTTCCAGGAAGTTCCACAGGGGTCATCCTGGAGGAACTTCATTTCTATCCAGTGGGCCAAGCCCCTATCCTTTCCACTGAGGTAGTGCACAGCCTGTGGGACAGTGACTGCTCCTTATATCTGTTCTTCCTCTGTTTTACAGTTTTCTTTAACTCTTATTGCTGAGACTATATTACTCCAATACCATTGATATTAAACTTACTATTTTCAATTATGTGTTTTCTGGTTGAGTAGAAATGATATAGTCATCAAACCAAAGGTGAAAGAATTTGGAAAATTTTCCAATAGAAAGTGACATTTGAAGGGTTGGGATTGTGGCTCAGTGATAGAACACTCACCTAGTATGGGCGGGACCCGGGTTCTAGCCTCAGCACCACATAAAAATAAAGGCATTGTGTTGTGTCCATCTACACCTTAAAAATAAAAATAAAAGGGCTGGGAATGTGGCTCAAGCCGTAGCGGGCTTGCCTGGCATGCGCACAGCGCTGGGTTCAATCCTCAGCACCACATACAAATAAAGATTTTGTGTCTGCCGAAAACTAAAAAATAAATATTAAAAAATTCTCTCTCTCTAAATATAAATATATATATATGTATATATATATACATATATATATATATATATATATATATATATAAAGTGATATTTGAATTGAATATTGGGATATTGAATTAATTTCTAGAGAAGAGAATAAAAAGGAGGGCGTCGATAAAGAAGTGCAATGGTTAGAATAGTAAGAAGTTTAAGTTATGCCTCTCAAAAATGTGGTCCCTTTGGCTAGCATCATCAGCATCACTTGGGATATTGATGGGAGTACAAACACCTGTAACCTACGAATCAAAAACTCTTGGGGTGGGTCAGGTAATTTTTGTTTTAGTAAGCCCTGCAGGTGATTCTTGTTCAGGCTAGAGGTTGAAGACAATTAGTTTTGAATAGCTATGAAAAGGTGTAATGCTGTTCCAACCTAGTCTGCATCATAATGATTGATGAGGGTGTTATGCCCTAGTTCAGAATAAAGATTATTTTAATGAGACAATAGCTGTCTTCCTTCCAAAGTCCTGAAAGTTGATGCTATAATCACAGGAGGGGAAAAAAATGGGAGTAACAAAGAAAAAGTGGGAGAAGGTAAAAATAAAAAACGTATTCTGAGTAAGAATAACTTAGGGTAGCATAACTAACAAAATCATCAGCTTTGAAAATGCCAGGTTTTGGGCTGGGGATATAGCTCATATGGTAGAGTGCTTGCCTTGCATGCAAAGGCCCTGGGTTTGATCCCCACCACCACCAAAAAAAAAAAAAAAAAAAAAAAAGGAAAAGAAAATACAAAGTTTTCTAAATATATGTTTCAATTCTACTAATGCCATTCAATGAACTATAGAAATATTGAATTTCAGCTTAAACTAAATGGTATTTTTCAATTTGACAAAGTTATCTGCATGTCCTATTAGAAATTTCTCCACTGACAAGGTTCTGATCATTTTATTGATTTGTTATTTGACTACTCATTCCATACAAAGACTTGTTTTTGTGAAAAGGATGTGTTTTAAGGTCATCTTACTCATGTGAATAAAATGTAAAAAAATATTTCCACTAATGGAAGTATTTCCCTTAACCAGAGCTCTGTGTACTTTTTTCCAAGGTTTATTATCTCCTCTGATCTCTAGTTAAAACCCATTATTCTTAACCTAGAGATTAGCAAAATGACATAAAGTGAATGCATTCAATATCTGGAAGATACAGATTGAAGGGTTTGGTTCCTTTTAGACATAGACCAAATTTATTTTAGGAAATTTTTCCTTTAAAACAGTGTAGATTCCTAGGATTTCCTACAAATTATTTTTGTAATTTGTTCATATTTCCATAATATTTGCTTCAGACATGTATAATTGCATACAATCAAAATGTACACACACTCCATTTTTTCTCCTAGTATAGATAAACATTTTTATACATTAAAACACATACAAGAGAGCTGGGGATGTGGCTCAAGTGATAGCGCGCTCGCCTGGCATGCGTGCGGCCCGGGTTCGATCCTCAGCACCACATACAAACAAAGATGTTGTGTCCGCCAAATACTAAAAAATAAATATTAAAATTCTCTCTCTCTCACTCTTTCTTTAAAAAAAAAAAAAAACACATACAAGAGACTCCATATGCTTAAAAATGGTAGAACAGGATCTGTTTCAGATGATGGTATCCTGTATGATAAACCATATGTATATATTAAATATTCTTAAAACTTCATATTAACAGCCTAAAACTCTGGTGTTAGTGCAATAGCAAATGTAGCCTGTCACTCCCATAAATGGGGTTTTGGTATTTTACTAATCCTACTAGTTGAAGTAAAGAAAAGATAGAATTTGAGCGACAGATAACTGGAGTAAAAATTTGCTTTTTAAAATGCACAGGTATAGGAAATAAGATTCTATGATGGGACCAATGACCCTCAGTAAAAGTCAATCTTGGGCCCATAAAGAGCAATAATTGAGAGTCCTGCCAGAGTGTAGAAGATGAATCATTAACGGCTGGACCATCTCATCATTCTCTCTCTATTCTACCTAGCATAAAGGCTTGACTAAATCATAGTGATCAAAATCCATATCTGAAGAATATGATTTTAAAAGACATAAAAGTGCAACTCTTAGGTCACTAGTTTATAAATATTTGGGCAAATGGTATCAAATAAAATCCTTGTATTTGGCCCCATTTAGCAAGGTAATAAAAACTAACAGAAGCAGCCAACAGTGATCCTTGAAGACACAGTATCACTGCTACAAAACAATGCTGAGAGAATTCTGTCTTTATCCCTGCAGTGTGAAACTATGAAATCTGAAACAAAATCATGGACACTGAATCACAGCATAACTATCATACAAAATAGGACTGAAGTGTTAGAAAACTCTATAGCTCTTAAGCATTAGAAATTTTAGACCTGAGTACATTTTAGAGACAGTAGAAGGGAAGGCTACCTTCTATTTTCATCTTCATTCATTTCCATATCTCTTTTGAACATTTTACTAAACTCACGTACCAAATAGTTATTTTGGCCATACTTACTTGTAATAATTTTCCTGCCACTAGAATTTTTATGGGCCAAATTTTTAACAGATATAAATATATCTAAAAGTGATATTTGAAATTAGGACCATAAAAAATAAAGCTAGTACCACTAAACAGAAAAAAGAATCATTAAAATGAGTAATCATTGTTATCAATTTTTAGAAAACACATTACCTAATCAAAAGTTTTGATCTTGAAGAGATTTTCTCTTGCACTGTTAATGGACACAGCTATTTATCATCTAATTGATAGAGTCTAATGTTAATTAAACTAATAGGATTTTTCTCCTTCATCAAACTAGACAAAACGACAAAAAAAAAAAAAAAAAAATCAAAACCAAAGACTATTTATCTGTCTGTGACATTTTAGGAGACAAGTTAGAAATAGAAGGCCAGAAATCATTCTAGTAGAGTTAAGTGTGCTATACATCAAGAATTGGAGAACTCAGACTACTCAATGGTCACAGTGGATCTGGCAGGTGATGAAGCACACCGTGTTTAGTAAGGAAAACAGTTTTTTCCACTAGCATTCTAAACCTAGTTAATCTCTCAACCAGGATTCAGAGGGGGAAAAAAAACACTTTTAATTATGCAAGGGCTCCGAAAGTATTTAACACACACACATTTTTAGGAAACTATAAAAACACCTGAAGAGCCCAGATATGGGATTGAGGCACAGTTTTCTCTACTTCAGAAATTGGGAAAAGGGAAGTTCAGAGTATGAACCTTCCAGGATGTTCAAAAAGCAAACAATTCATATACTGAATCAGGAGAACAGAGGATGGTGAGCGTGACTATACCAGGAAACAAAAGATAACAAAAATTAAATAAATTGCTAAATCATTAGATACATCTGAGCTGGAAATCAAATGTTGAAAGCTAACTATATATAAATGATATTTTTCTAAAATAAATAAGAGAATGTTTTTTTGAACCTAAGTGATTTATGAAAGCAAATTTTAATTCCACAAGCACAAATATTTTATATAAGGGCTAAGTAACCATAATAATAACCACTTGAATCTATAATGACCAAAAATATGTAACCATAGCATAAGAAAGGTATATTTAATTCAGTGAGATATATCAATATTGAGATAAGGGGTAAAAGAAGATAATGATTATAAAAGATGATTAGACTACATTTTATTTTTAAAAATATTTTTTTCTTAGTTGTAGTTGGACACAATACCTTTATTTTATTTATTTTTATGTGATGCTGAGGATCGAACCCAGTGTCTCGCACATGCTTGGTGAATGCTCTACCACTGAGCCACAACGCCAGCCCCTTAAACTACATTTTAATAGACAATAAATGAAGAAGTAAAAACATGTATCTAAAACTGGTATATCAGCAATGCAATCGTAAATATATTATTTCAAAATAAGTAGCAAAACAAAAAGTAACAATTGAAGAAATGAATTTTGTTGTCCAAGAAGTGGGATTAAGGTGATGTAGGTGATGTTAAGGAAAAAGTATTTTGGATATTCACACAATATAGAATCTAATATTAATTTGACAATAATAGAGTTCAACCTGCAAAGGGAAGAAATTGCAAGAATAAATAAATCAGTGGTACTTAATGTAATCTTCCTTTCCTGCCTGTGATAAATATGTGGATCTAATATAATGATTCTCAAATCTTTTGTAATCAATTTGAACAAAGATGGAAAATCATAAAACACCAGGAAGAAGTGTCTTATACTGTTCAGATACAACAGCACTCTACTTTTTGTCTCTATAATTTTGACTACTCTAAGTACTTTGTGTAAGTGAAATTACAGAGCAGTGGCCTCTTTCTTATTACACTTTTCATAATGTCTTCCAAGTTCACTGCAACATATATATTGAAATTTCCTTCTTATTTAATTGGGCCATTATTGTTGTTTTTGATTTTTAGACATCTCTGTATATTTTGGATGCTACAAATCAGACAGACAATTCGCAATTTTTTTCTCTCATTCTGCAAATTGCCTTTTACCTTTGCTACAGGTTGAATGAATGTGTATCTCCAAGATTCTTATGTTCAAACCTAATACTCAATGTGATAGTATCGAGAGGTGGGGTTTTGGGGAAATGATTAATTTAACAGTGTTCTTCTTCATGAATAGAACTAGTATTCTTACAGAAAGGATGGAAGGGCACATCCTAGTCTCTGTTCCCCTTCCATGACTTCTGCCATGTGAGGTCAGCTGGAGGGCAGCAACAGTGAAGAACAGGCCCACCTTGGAACCTGACACTACCTTCTTGGTCTTAGACTATTTATCTCCCAGGATGATAAGAAATGTTTCTATTGTTTTGAAGTTACCCGGTTGACGATATTTTATTACAAGAACAGAAACAGAAAACAGTAATGATATTTTGTTTTGTTAAACAGAGTCTTTAATGTTTATGATCAGCTTTTTTTTTTTTTTTGGTGGGGGAGGGGTTATGTGTACCTTTGGATTTATATCCAAGGAAACTTTTCCAAATTGGATATCATGAAACTTTATTTTTTTTATTCTTCTTAGAATTGAATTTTTTTCACTCTTATATTTATGTATTTGGTTCTTTCTTTACATATGTATGATTTATGTATATATATGATTTATATTATATATATGATTTATATTATATATAATTTATATAGTTACATAAATATATTTATATAATATAAATGACTTACATATGATATCCAATTTGTTCAGCACCATTTGAATAGTCATGTCAGACTTGTCCAAAGCCACGTGAGCATATATATGAAGAGTTATTTCTGAGCTCTTTAATTCTATTCCATTTGTCTGTATGTCTGTCTATGCCAGGGATACTTTGTTTCAATAACTATAATTTTGTAGTGATTTTGGAAATCAGGAATTGTGAGTCTTATAGATTTTTAATTCATTTTCAAGATCATTTTGGTGATTCTGGGTCTCTTGCATTTTCATATAAAATTAAATTTGGTGTTTTGATTTCAGCAAGAAGTGCTGTTGAGATTTTAGAAGGGATTGCACCAAATCTGTAAATAACTTTTGCTCTTTGTCTAGGTGTTTAATTTATAAACACACTTAAGTTACAACAAGGAGAGGTCAATGCCATAGAAAGACATATTTAATGTTCTAGTTCTTTTTAGACATAGGCATGGCTAAACATGCAAAGCCATAGATAAGCAGCAGGTTTGGTGCAGGGAATAGAAATGGAAGTGAGGGAAGATCTTATTGAGATTTCTGTAGTTTAGGCACAATTGACAAAGCATTTAGAGACTGGTTATTTGAGATAATAATAACCAAGACGGAAGAACATGGTTACTTGTGGTGCACAGGCCAAAGTATGTAAAGCTCTGGTTTAGTTAATTTGGAATATGAAAACCTACTGCCATTGCATTCTTTCTTTCTCTAAAAATGGTCTTTCTCCAGGAGAGGTAGTCTCTTCCAACCATAAAGTTTAAGATCTAAAAACATCACATTATGCAGAAAATGAAGAGCATGGTTAATACCATTGGGCCTCTAATGTTTTGACACTATACTAAGGAAACGTTAAGGGTGAGAATAATTGAGACTTCTTGGTAGTAGTTCATAAGTTTATTCAAATAACAGAAAGTATTTTATTATGAGAGTAAGAAAGAAGGGACATGGTAGAGGAATTATCCTTGCAGTTCAGGTTGCGATGCATTGTTTTGTTTTATTTTTACATATGTGGCATTAATCAAAATAATAGTTATGAAATTTGGGGATCTTTAAAAATATTTTAGTAATAGGGTAAAATGTTCTAAAAATATTCTCATGTCAGGGCAGAACAACCAGTAATTTATTTATACAATAAATTATTGTATAAGTGAAAGATAAGTATTTGTGAATGTTAATGCAGAGGGTAAATACGAAGACAGGGTGTCTGATTTAGTAGCAAAGTATTGAGATTAAATAATGGGAGATTATAAAAGTAATGCCTTAGTCAATGAAGCAATAGAAGTTCATGTTTATTGAAAGTCATATACTGGCAAACCTGTGGAAAGAAATAAAAGCCATTATAATTAAAAGTCCACATCCATGTCTAAAGAAGACCAATATCTTTATGTAGAATGTAAAATATATATTTGGGTCCCAAACACTAATATGAATTCCTAGAGCCAGAAAAGTTTTTAAATTGAGAATATTTCAATTTTGTTTTGATAAGAAGGTATCATATATATCATATATATGTACATTTATACATATATATATATATGTATATATATATATATATCTCACATGATATCATCTACACCACTTGCTCCAGTATTTCTTGAATCAGTTACATTAATAATTTAGAAACTAAAATGTTATCAAAAGTGTAACTGTGATATTTTAGTCTCAAATGTGTTTGCTGTATGAGAAAATGTATCCAGATAAATAAGTTGGTATAAGGACTCTATGATATACCACGTAAATAAAATTAACAAAAAATTATGTACAACAAAAGTTATATGTGTAAAGGAAATATGTGACTCATGATGCACATAGAAATGAGCAAAAGTCGTTCATGGGTTTAGAGAGTGTTGGTTCTTGTGGAGATTTCAGGGACCACAGTGCTAGCACTTCATTTTTGCAGCTGCTTTAACTGAAAATTCAGAGGTATTATACTATTTGATGGATGTAGTTCTGAAGCAAACTGTTGTAAGATCATAAAAATATTTATTTAAGTTACCAAGTCATGTTTACATGACCAGAGATGTGCTCTATTTCTCACTTTCAGATGAATTCCTTTAAAAGAGAAAATAAGATCCCTACATATTTCCCACTTTCTCCCTAATTTAGTTATTTTTCTTTTACTTTTTTTTTTTTTTTTTTTTTTGTAGCTGATCTGATGGAGTCTTGACAATGAAAACCAGAAGTTCAAATTAGCTTTCTTGAAAGATCTTGATTACCTCCAAGGGTACTTACAATGCAGAATAAATAACTTTTGAAGACTCTTTAGTATACTTTTTATATATTTTCAATTTTTTAATAAATAGTATATGTGCTTTGACTTCTTGATCACAAAGTAATTCCCTTTTCCAGTGGTTTTGTTGCCCAGTGTTGTTACTGAAGTTCATTTTCAATAATTTCTGCCTCTGCCTAAGTTCAACAACAAATATTCATCAAAGACTGCCTGTGCTCTAGGCGCTGAGATGACCATAGGGACACTAACTAAACATCAAGACACAATGAAAGATTACAAACTAGGTCTGCAGTCTTGGGAAAGAGCTTAAATTCTTTTATCTTCTTCATCTGTAGCATCAGAGGTTATGAGGTGCAAATGCGATTTGGAAAGTAAGCAGGAGATGGGTAACTTTCCTGTCAAGAGCAGGTCAGGCTTCTAGGGACATGTGAGGATAGAAGGCATTAATTTTATAGAAAACTCCTTATGAAGTGTTATTCTACAATTAACATTGTGGAGATAAGTTAATAATTATTGATAAAAAGATATTACCCACCTTAATAAGCAGAATTATGTATTGCAAGTCTGCTGATTGAAAAACAAAAAGATATTAAAGAAAATAATATATTTACTGGTGTGGAGCAGATAGATCATGAATGAGAATAAAAAACAATAAATAAATACTATTAAGAAAGAAGATAAGAAGATTGGAGTCCAGAAAAGAAGGGAGAAGATAGTAAAAATAAATTCTGTGTAGTTGACAACAGTTAGTTTTCTCTCTTTTTTTAAATTATATGAATAATTTTAAACTTTCAGTGGCAGAGGCTTTGTTGCTCAATTTCCTTTCTGTTTTGAAGGATTTATCTCCTCAGCTGTTGGAAGGATCCTTCAATGCAGTTCCCAAAGCACGCTCTGGAGGGACTGTAATGAAGATTGACTCCTCATCCAGGTATATAAACTCAGGTTCCTGGGAAAGCCTCATGCACTGGTGTGAAGATGTTGGGGTTAAGGACATTGTATCCTTGACTCAACTTGAGAAATTTCTGAAGCATTCCCTGGTATCAGCTGACTCCTTGTTGTGAATACATTTTAGACCAACTTCAACTTGTTCCAGTAATGTGAGGCACTGAACCTGAGTATCCACTAATGAAATCCCTCATAACCAGTCTCCATCTGTAAGGAGCCCAACCTATGAAAATAGCCTTTCTTTGCCATATATTGTTACAGGATATACCCTGGATTACTTTTGGATGAGCATTTCTTACTAGACTAAATTATTTGAAATCTGTCTAATCTTTAAGCATAGAACACAGGTCCTTAAAGAAAGAACAGGTTTGATGTATTGGAAGAATGAAGCAATAACAGATGCAATGTTAGTTCAAAAGTTGTTGGGAAGGGTCAAAAGTAGTGAGGGGGAAAAAAAAGGATCAGGTAAGATGGTGAGAGGCTGTCTGAACATGATTACAAAGAAGAAATAATATTTTAACAACCCCCCCATACAGGTTTGTGCAATTTTTAACTTTTATTCAAAAGCACTTTTACATATCTTGTGCATGTGGGCTACAGACACAAGAGAATGATCTCAAATCAATTAAATTAAACTTTAAAAAATTCTGTTTTTTCCTATTTTGTAGGAAATATAAACTTAATTTTTAAGATAACACCTATAGCTTTTATAAAGACATTTAATATTTGCTTATAGTAAAAAATATTAAATTAGAAAGTATCTTTCATTTCATTTTAACTTGTTTCCATTCTTATGATTATGTATGCATTTGCAGTATTAGAAACTGCAATTTTTCTAGAACTTTTAGATGTTCCAAAATACTTACAGACAAATGATACTAAATCTAATATTAAGGTTACATTAAATTCAATTTTCACATAGATTCACTGTTCAAGTCTCTGTAAATCATAACTAAATGTTTGGGTTCCTATACTCTGCTTTGAATGTTCAGAGAGCAAGTCACCATAAATGAAGAACATCTTCTTTGGTAATTGATAAATTCCAGTGCACATGTAGAAACAAGAGTGAGAGAAATATCTTGTTACAAAAGTGGTATTTAGAATTTCTTTTTCATATTCAGTATTTGCATGGAATAGTAAAAATCATAAGTGCTTTAGTTTGTTCCAAAAGCAAATAAGATCTTATAGACAAAATTTGGATAAAAAAATGTGTCAGACCACCTTTTAAAAATAATTCAAAAATAAAAACCTCAAAAGAATGAATGGAGATTGCTGATGACTTTAGAATCAGCATGATAGGAGATCTAGAAAGTGGTTACCACACTTGAAAAGAGACTCTTAAAGGAAGGAACAAACTTACTAAGCCTCAAAGAAATGTTCAACTTGTAATTGGTAAGTATATTCCGATGAACATGAATTATTGTACATTTTCAGTTAACTGTACAAATTCTTGAGATCTAACAGTGAATTAGGTTATATTCTATAGTCATGATAATCTGACAATAAACCAGCATTATTTCAGGAGGGTTTTAATGGAGGATTTTACCTTAATTGTGAAGGGAGACATCTAAAAAGTAGTTTAAGCTTTACAGCAAGAGAACATAACAAGGAAGAGTTCAGATTCGGGCTAAAGGCGATTAACCTAAATAAAAAACCATTTTATTTAAGAGTAAAAGCACCTAAAATTGAAGAGGTAAGGAAGAATCATCCCCCCTTCAATATATAAAAGTGTCCAGTCTATAAATGAGTTGGAATAGCTTTTCAGTTTTTGTAGAAATATTGTACTTAAAGAAAGCTTAGTTAGCTGTCATATTAAGCAAAAGTATCCGTAGTTCAAAGATGTTATTTTCACATGGTTGGTTAATCTAGTAAAAGCTTCTTTTCATTTCTGAGCTAAATTTTTGAAGGTTCTTGGCTGCTGCTAACTTTTCTTTTTAAAAACTTAATCATATTGAAGGCAAAATGCACAGCAACTAACACTTTTAATATTGATTTATATCTCACATATATCAATGCTAAATAAGTATAGGAGGCATATTGATGAATACAACACAAATATGGACTACAATATTTGTCAGAAAATAAGAAAAATAATATTAGCCAGATATTATAATGTGTTTCTTGAAATCTCACATGGTGTCACCAACATCGAGGACTATATTCAAATATTAGAAAATCTAACATTTTATATTTCAAATTCACATAATCTTTCATATGCAAATATTTCTGATATAGCTGTAAGGTTTGATTTTTAAAGAAACTGAATTAACAAGGAGAAACTGCTATTTTCAAATCAGCATATCTGTTGACTATTCAGAGTTGTCATCGAAGCTCTACAACTATATATCAATGTGGTTTTCTAATCACTTCCAAATGTGCTCAATTATTTCTTACCAGAATACATATTTATTGAGCACTTCATAATTTTCTGCCATGGGATAGATGCTGAAGAGACTATCTGTAGCAAGGCAGAAGCTGCTATTTGAGAAACTAAATTTTAAAACCTAGTGTGACTTAATGATGGATATGATCATGATACTACAGGGTCTGTGGGAATGCAGAATACTTTGCTCACTCTAGGACAGTCCAAAAAAAGTCTTTCCAAAGGAAAAACTTTAAAATTATTTGGTTCAAAGTGTTTTGGGTTGTTTTAGCCATTAGCCATTATTCATATGTGTGGTCTTAAAAAATGATCCCGAAATGCATAATATCTAAATAAATTTATCCTTGAATAAGTAATATTTCATCATTTTATTCATCTTTTACAAAACAGTTCTCATCTGCTATTTTGAGCTGGAGGTGTCTTTCTTCCTTCCATGATGCTTACATTGGTCCAACTTTTCTTCATTTGGGGCTCCTGTTTCATCATCCTTCACTTTTTTTCCATCAAATGAACAAAGTCAATAGAAGAAAAGGGGATCTGCAAGAAGGCAGGTTCTGACGTCAAAGCCTTAAACCTGAACTTGGACACTCATGTTCATTTCCTTGACAAAAACCAATCCCATAGCCAAACCTGAAGGTAGAAAGGACTAAGTTATGCAAGTGTATGACTAAAAAACTGTGTGTGGGTGACAAGCTTATATACTCTGGAGGAAATTTAAACTACTGGTGGACAACTCACCATCCAGATATAGGGCAGGGGATCCAGGTCACTAGGACGAGTGAGTATGGTAGGAATTGTTAAAAATATTATAATCTAGCATGTATTGGTATTTAATTCAAAACACATCAATGAATATTATGCATATTCACTGCTCAGAGAAGTTGTGCTGAGACAAAACATTAAAATGCTGAATTTCAGGTCTGGGGTTGTGGCGCAGCAGTAGAGTGCTGACCTATCATGTATGAGGCACTGACTATTGTCATGTATGTAAGAAATAATAATAATTAAAAAAAATGGCATTGTGTCCACCTACAACATATATATATATATATATATATATATATATATATATATATATATATTTTAAATGCTGAATTACATTACAAATTTTTCAAGAAACATACTGAAGAGCTGAAAGGAACATTATCTTTGAGGTGCTTATGAAAACAATTATTAAAAATGTTTAAAATAAGCCAGGCATGGTGATGCACACCTGTAATCCCATGTCGGAGACATGGGACATACAAGTTCAAGGCCAGTCTGGGCAACGTGTTGAGACCCCATCTCAAAATAAATTTAAAAATGTCTAAGGGTTTAGCTCAGCAGTTGAACCCTTGCCTAGCACCTGTGAAGCCCTGGGATCTGTCTCCAGTACTGCTCCATCACTCCACCCACCTATCCCCAAAATTGATATATTCAGGGTGTAAAATTTTAAGTAAGATTTATTCAATATAAATAAAATAGTAACAGAACTGGGCAGGATGATCATGAATAAAATCTAATCTGCTTATATAAGGAACACACACAATTTTCATAGTGAGTTTAGATATAAAGCCACATCTAAGCACTGGGGAAAGGTCCCAGGAAGATTTAAGAGTCATCAGAAATGGACATACATACATTTAAAGTCGCTATAATCAGGTTTTCAGAAGATTTAAGACCAGTAGTTTAAAAGTTTCTGAGATGATAGCTAAGGTTTTAAACAACTGAACCAATTCCTATTACGAGAGTAGTCATGTGTGTTGGATACATGCAAGAAAGCAATAGGATTTATGATATTCAAGAGGAATAAATAAATATTATCAGGGATATGGCTAGCCATATATTGCATAAAAGGTCACAAAGAGGAGGTGTAATACATGAGGTAAGATGTCAGGATGTATTAAAGGACTTGAAAATTGAAAAAAGAATAATGGCAAAAATAGGAAATTGCCTTAATATCTCCTTAATATCTCTATTTCACTAGGATTCCATACCTCTTTCATCTGGAGAACAGAATAAGCCCTTGTGCTTTCTACTGTGTGCAAGGGCAACCACCAAGAAATTCTGGCCTTAACAACAGCTTTTCATGCAGACTCCTGGGGCTTAGGCTCACACCACCAACATTCCATACATGGGAATTCCTGGGACAGAAAGCAAAACAAAAGAAGAAACAGGAGGCAACAAAGGAAGGAAGAAGGAAGGGATAAAGAAAGAAAGGAGGAAAAAGAAAGAAATGAAGGAAGGAAGGAACACAGAACAGAGTAAAAGGAAACGGGGAGAAAAAAGACAGAAAAGAAGAAATCAAATAAAAACTTTATAAACAAGCCCCAAAACCCATTAAATCAGAAATTTTCTAGTTATCAACCTTGTGGAAGGGCTAATTTGACAATGGAAGAATGGAAGTCCACTTGGGTATGGACAAAATGTAGCCAAACATAATGAGAAAAGTGCTATCAAGCTTTAAAAAGCCATTTCTCTATCGTGCCAGTCTTTGTCAATATAAAATACTAGCTCATTTTTCAGAACAACATTGACATGCAACCACAAGAACTGATTAATGTTCCCAAGTCAGCTAACTAACTTGGCAGAAATAAGCTAATGTGCAAGCTTGTTCATGTGCTTCATCCAGAAGTACAGAATAGTATATATTTTTATCCAAAACTTTGTACTGCACAACTGCTGTTTGCTGTGTCCTAGACTTTCTCCCAAGGTGCTATGAGGGATAATTAGAATTCCTACTTGAGAGTCTTAAATAAAGTCCACCCATAAATTAGCCCCTAAAAAGAAGAGCAACATTATATTCCTTTGTATAATTATTAGATCAAGGATAGAATATTATTAACTCAAGCTTTATATACCAAAATCAATTTCAAATATTTTGACAATCTTTCTGGGAAGAGATGTCTACTTTATACAGAGATTACCAAGTTATAAGAAAGTGAATCTCTGCTATGAGCAGCAATTTCTTCAATATCTAGGGACAATATGAACATAAATGTCAGTGGAATAAAAAATAATAAAGTTGTATAAGTTATACATTTCCATGAGAGAAAACCAACTCAATATTATCAAATAAAAACTAAAATAAATTACTTATAATGATTACATATTTTGGTTTTCTTTTATTATAGTTTCTTTTATATGCACAATGCTACCCATCAATGTTGGTAAAATGGATGCTTGCATTCACAAATGTACTTCTGTACACTCTATTGAGTGCAAGAATTAGATAATATTCATAATGATCAATTTGGTTTGTCAACTTGATTGGATTGAGAGATGCCAAGGAAACTCTGAAAATGAGGAGTCTTCCAGGTATGTTGATGTGGGTCTTTCCAGGGATCACTGGCCTGTGGAACAGCTGAGGAGGTAGATCACCCTGAATGTTGGCAGTGCTGTCCAATAAGTGGGGAGCACAGATGAAACAAAAAGTAAAAGAAGGAGAGGTGAATTCAAGTTGTTTATCCCTGAGCAAATTCACTGATTACTGCTACCCACAGAGGACTTTAGAATCTAGCCCCTTCACTTTTCCAATGTTGACTCCTACCCGTGATTTTCCAGGGAGTTTCTAGCTTGGATGGGTCTGAACCATTGGTTGCTCTTATTGTGAGACTTCTTGAACTGAGCAGCTGCTGGTTCCTCCAGCTCACCCATGTATAGTCTCATTGTGGGACTATCCAGCTTCTGATTATGTAAATGAATCTTTCTCTTTTATAAACATACACATACACATTATTATGAGGGTTCTGTTCCTCTAGAGAACCCTAATACAATATAAAAATATGTGAAACTGGAGAATGCTCCAAAAAAGGAAACATTGAAAATCACAAGGAAATTTATAAAAAGTAACACCTTAGAAGGTTGTTTGATAAATATTATCCTACTCCAAAAAAAGACAACATCTTCCAGAATCATCTAACCAGATAATTAACTTTATCACTTAAGTGGATTAAGTAAAATAATGACTTTTGAATTTTTACCTTAGTTGTCATCATATACTTACATTCATGGATTATTTCCTAACATATAATATGAGCTAAATGAAAACACTATTAATATTATAATTTTCATTATGCCATCGGACATAGTAAATTTTATTACACTTACATTCTCTTTATATAATTAGGTCAACAAATATCCTTTAACACTGAATTTGGTGTAGACAAAAGATAGGTTTCAGTATGATTTTTATTATTCTTTCCATGAGTCATTTGCTTAGTATGAGGATTTCCTTGGATTAAGTGGATTCTGGGACTATTTTTCTTATTGTAGTAAATCCTCCTAACAATTGTTTTATAGCTTTTTCTTTAGTATAACTTTATTCTTTGGTATAACTCATCCCAGAGCTATTTCTTCAACATGCAATATACTTTAACATCCCCCAAATAAATCTTCAACTTCTATTGTAGGTTTCAAATCTAAATTTCCATCTCTGTAAAGACATTGGAGGCTGCTTACAAAATGTAAATTTTGTTGTCCATTAAAGAAAGCTCTTCATATTGTTTCTGTCCACCAATTGGCCCCAGCAATAACTTCCTCTGTGTTTTCTCTTTCATTTAAAATTCACCATCAAATTATTACCATCAAATTGGGGAGAGTGGAAAAAAAAAACAAGGGAGAGAAATGAAGTACAGTAGATGGGGTAGAGAGAGAAGATGGGAGGGGAGGGGAGGAGAGGGGGGATAGTAGAGGATAGGAAAGGCAGCAGAATACAACAGACACTAGTATGGCAGTATGTAAAAACTTGGATGTGTAACCAATGTGATTCTGCAATCTGTATATGGGGGAAAAATGGGAGTTCATAACCCACTTGAAGCAAATGTATGAAATATGATATGTCAAGAGCTATGTAATGTTTTGAACAACTAATAATAATAAAAAATCCTGTCTCAGGTATTCTTAACATCAATTCATTCCTAAATGAAGTATTGCCTCTCAACTTTTCTCTCTTAACCAGTATGGACATTCTCAAATCTATCCTCTTTAATATTGTCAGGTTTAACAAGAATACCAAGAGTCATTATTATCATGCACTACTGGTGAACTTAATTTGATGGCACCAATAAGTATGACAAAAGATAATAAGGAACACAGGCATTTCATTGCTTCCATTTACTTCTGTTGCTATGAGAGAAACAACTCATAGGAATGAAAGGTTTATTCTTGCTAACAGTTTCATAGGTTTTAGTCATTGGTTGTTGGTTCTGTGTTTTGGGGTCTGTGAAGAGAAGTATTCAGTGGAGCAAACTATTTAATTTATTATATCCCAGAAAGAGAGAGAGAGAGAGAGAGAGAGAGAGAGAGAGAGAGAGAGAGAACACGCTAGGGTTCCAATAGCCAACAAAAGGCTCATCATTGTGATGCAACTTCCTTCTACTAGGCTCCACCTCCTAAATTTTTCAGTACCTCCCAATAGTACCATAGCCTGGCAACCAAGCCTTCAATTCAAGTTCTGTGTGGGACATTTTAGATACAAACTGTAACTCCTGTCATAATTCAGATGCTTTACATTTCTCTGTTATTTTTTGGACTTATGCTGCCTTCTCTCATCTACCACACTAAAATTTATACATTATACTTATAACTAAAATGCATACATTGATTTGACCATCTGACCATGCTAGCTCATCTGTAAGCCTATTTCAATTTCTCTATAGATGCCAAAAGAAATAAACACTGTCATTCCAGAGGTGAACCTTGGAGTCCAAGTACAAAAAATTAGCTTTGTGGCAGAAATGTGACAGTCTGCTTTACCAAGAACTGAGGACCTGACCAACATGCACACTCACATTTCAGTTTCACAATGCATGAGTCTTCCTCTCCTGTTTTCGGCCGCTTCCATGAAGTTGAGGAGATAAGATGAAGTCTGGAGGGTTAAACCAAATATCTTTGTCTTCCTTCTCTGACTTTCCACCTTTTTTAGTAGCAATCTAAATAAACCTGAAGGAGAGAAAGTCAGAGTAGTATCTGGCCATGTTGGTGCATTGGTGTGTGTGCATTTTATACTGTAGCATGCAAATTTTAATTACTCCACAGCATTAGGGCTTTCAGTCTAGGAGAACATTCTTAGATCTATTCTACTTAAATAGAGCCCTAAGCCTATGGATGCAGCCCCATTTCTTTAATTGTGCCCCTTTGCATGAATATGTCCCTGAAGGACATTGCAAGAAAGAGATGTAGCTGGGTTAAAGTCTAATTAGAAGAAGAAGCTCCTCTGGCCCAGCATGATCCTAATATCACTGCTAATATCTCATTTCATTATTCTTTGCGCATTTAAGCTTATGTAAGTTTCACTGTTCCACAAAGAACTAATATTTTAATCTCTTTTAAAATATTATGGTGTTAACCATATAGGTTCTTTTTTGAAGAACCAAGAATTATAAATTTGTAAACTCTTACAGTTCTTTGGAATGAAATTGGTAGTTTCAGAGACTTCAGTAATTGATTTGAACCACCAGAGTACTATTTACAGTGTCATGGCTACCTACAGTCCATGAAGCAGCATTCCAAAGTCCTAGAAGACTGGCAGTTTGTAAAACACAGTTCTAGTAACAGCATACATCATAAGGAACTGGATTAAAAGAATAACGTAGAGAACTACTTGTGAATGATGGAAGTAGGACAAACAGTAGCATTTTTAACTTGGACATTATCAAAATTTTAAATGTTAAGAAGTAAAGGTGAGAAAAAAGATTCATAAGTACATTTAATTCAATTTAAAACTTCTAATATTTCCAAAATACATTTTGATCTTTGAAGAAACACTATGGTAAGCCCCATGGGAAATGATAATTTTTACTTCTCCTAAGAATTGTGGGAGGCACAATTTTTTTGAGTACTAAGAAAATGGTTTTTGTTATGTTTTAGTTCTCTGATTTTTAATATTTAATTGATTTAATTAGCTTCTTCAAAGCCATATACATTTAAAAAATAACAAATTTAAATAGGTTTCACAGTTTTGGAAGAGTTGATATTATTCCATTATTAGAAATTAAATATATGCAAAAGTGACTTTGTGAAGTATGTATGTGTTAATTGGGATATTAGAGAAGACATTTTGGCGTAGGCTTCTCAGAGATATAAATAGTGCAAACTACTGTGACATTTCCAAATGCTGTGCATTAAAGTTTTGTGTTTACTGTAAGTGTCCCTGGCTGGAATTTAAGAATCTTGGGGACAAGAAGCATGGTTTCATCCAGCTTTAATCACCAGCACCTAGCAAGGCTTATAGTTCCTATTTGGCTATAAGTAAGTATTTTTGGATAAATAAATAATGAGAAAAAATATTTTAAACATGAAAAGCAGTTTGTTTAGACTACTTCTAAATATATATTTTATTTGTGTTTCAACTCAGGCTTAACCTATTAAGTTGTTGCCAATTAAATAGCATTTCAACAGTGGGTGAATTCATTTCATGACATATAGAGAAGGCTATAATTTGCTTTAGATGGAAAATAAATGTTATATATTTCTGTAAACTTGTACCAAAGTAGGAAAGGCACTTGTCCGCCCCTTCAATCTTTTTGCCTGTAAATGAGGAAAGCAGTAATAATGATGAAGTATAGAGTAAGCACTGTGGATAATTCCCCAGTCTGAAAAGAATCATCATATTTTAAAAATCTTATGAGCTATACTGACATGACTATTTTTTTAAAAACTTATTTTGATTCTTTCAAAAATATTGTCAAAACATTTGACACTGGACAGGGTAGCTCATACCTTTATTCCCAGTGACTAGAGAAGCTTAGGCAGGAAGGTCACAAGTTCAAAGCAATCATCAGAAATTTAGCAAGGCCCTAAGCAACTTAAAATAAAAATAAAAATAAAAAGGGCGGAGGATGTGGCTAATGGCTAACCACACCTGGGTTCAATCCCTGGTAATAAATAAATAAATACAATAAATAAATAAATAAATGAGTTACCTTGACTTCTTGTCAACTTGGAAATAACTACTTTTAATTGCTACACAGGCAATATCTGGGACCATACCACTAACTTAAAAGAATCTCAAGAAACATGGGCATAGTTTAATATTAATTAATGTTGTATAACATTCTATACCACAGGTTAAAGTATGTGTTGTTAAAAGTACACACAGTGTTATATAGTCACAATTGTTACATTTATATTTTCAGCCAAAAGTATAGAAACCCCAGAAAAAAAAATCCAAAACCTTCAGAAGTCATCTCAAGAAACTTTGGAACATTTCAGATTGTATAAAATTCTGCTTGAAATAAATTACATACTTGAATTTCAATAAGAATCTTTCTTTTTTCCATGTTTAAATAATTATCTAAGATTATATTGATTAATAAAATTTTTAACACTTCCTTACTAGTTCATGAAATTCAGACTTAGCTATATTTGCTGATGTTTGAGTTGATATTATTGTTTAAAATAGAAATTATATTCGGCCTTTGAATAAAAACACATGGAAGATATTTTAGTATAAGTAGTTAATAATATTATAAAAATCTTTACAGTCATTAAGATGAAAATAGATACATAGATAGATACATAGATAATATGTTTTTTTTTTAACAGGATAATCAGAAGAGATAGATTGTGAGATCATAGATGTCAGATTAATTTAAAAGTAACTATGTGATTGTCTCTGGAATCTTTTTACATTTCTTTCTGTAAGAGTCTATTATTCCTCCTGATACTCATTTTGGCATGAAAATGGATTCTTCGATAATTTTTACATTGATATTGATTATACCAGATGATAATATGCTAATTAAATTTCTGAAGCAGATTTCTTACACTCATTTTTTTTAAAGAGTACGATATGATCTCACATCAAATCTAGGCAGCCATACTTCCTTACCAAAACTTAGTGGGTCTTTGTCCATCTTTCCTGCAGTCTCATTCAGTGCTTACATTGGATCATTTACCAGAATATCCCTTCAATTTATATCACAATCACAGAAATTATGTCAAGAGTTCTTCTGCCTTGAGATCTGTAGCTTACTAGAGCAAGCATTTTCAGATTCTTTATCCATTTGTCTCATATTGTTTTTCCTCTAAGGATTTCTTTATATTCTGTGACATTTCATTTGATGGTCGACTACTTTTGTTGTTCTTACATGTATAAAAGCTTCAGTGGCAGTGCATTATAATCACAATGTATTCCTTATTGTCTTAGGTAATTCATTTAATGTACTAATTTCTATAATTCTGTTACAAAGTCCCACAGACAAAGGTGGTGATTGTCTACATCAGTGCTTTCTCATGGGAGGGATTTTATTTTTAGGAAATCAAAACAAGTTCAATTTGAAAGAACCTTATTGGAATAAATATTAGTTTTAAGAAAACAACAATGAAAAAATCATTTGGAGTTTTGAATTCAACAGTTATAAGTTAATGTGGTTTTCAACTTAATTTTAATAGAAATTTTAACTTCATTAATTTGCAATAATTTCAATTAGCTGATTATACCATTGGTTAAGAAAATTGACATTTGTTATCTCATCTCACATTTCATGGTACTCTTAAACTTGAATCAGCCTTCAACTGTCCTTTGGAATGGACTACAAATTAATTAACAGCTAGGACCTTAAAGGAGATTTTACAATTTAAATTTTGACATACATATATATATATATATATATATATATATATATATATATATATTTAACATATGTTGCTAAATATATACATGTGCTTATGCATAATTTATGTGCATATGTTTAAATAGTGATGCCTCAGAATAAGTTTCTCAAATTAATGAAATACTGACCAGAATCTTATTTCAGTTATTTATAATCAAATTAATTTCTTTGTCTCCAAATGGTACAAAGTTAATCCCTCCAAAAAGATACTGAGAAGAAATTTTGTTTTTTTCATTTTGTTTGTTTTTGTTTTTGTTGTTGTTGTTGTTGTTGTTTTCCTGCTTGATCAAAGCCTGGAACTGGAGGTTTGGGTGCTTTGGGTGCAGTTTTATCCCATGATCAGAAAAGGTCACAGGAGGTCTAGTAAAGCCTTTTCCTTAGAAATGTGTCAAAATTTCACATATTCCATGTGCCCAAGGAAGTGAGGTCCATCTCTGATTCAGAGAACAGGATTCAATCAAGTGGCAGTATTTCATTGGACAGGTGATAGGAAAGGATCTTGTCCCCATCTGTTGTCCTGGGAGTTCTGCCTTCTTACCAAAGCCCACTTCTGCTCCAGGATGGAGAATACAGGTGTGTACAGGAGTTGCCTCAACGGCAGGGAAATTACTGCCAGACAGATAAATTGTTTCTTTTCTGATTATTTGTCCTTACTTTGTGTTATTTTTTAAGCTACTGGCTCAAAATTAGGAATCTGATACTTCTTCTGCTCTGTTTGAATCCAGAAACCTTTACCCACCATGCCTAGGGAGTTAGAAGAAGATATAAACAGTACACAGGAACATGGGAAAAAAAATCCCAAGTCAGAGTTTGCCTCCTTGGCTCTGATTCAAGCATCTACTTTTTCAGGTTCCCAGTTCCTTGACACTTATTTAGTCAGGAATTGATGAGTTCTGATATTCATTCACATGTGTACTGAATAGCAACTACTAGATGCCAGGCCCTGCTAATGTACAAAGATGTTCAAGGTAAAATTTTGATACTCAAGAATTTAATGGATAACACAAAATAAGGTAACATCAATAAATATATAAAAGTACAAAATAATATAACAAGACCTCTAATAAGAATTTGATAAAGGAGAATGTTAAAATTAAATGCTTGACTTTATTTTCCAAGAAAGGAAATAGGAAGGTTTTAGAGAAATAATATCCAACTGTCATTTAAAGGATGACTATTTCCATAAGCAAGATAAAGAATGTGGAGAGTATATTTATATAAATGATGATACAGAAATGAGAAGATCCTGAAGTGAATTCTAGTCATGGTTAGGAATTTGGAATTTACCTTTTAAATAAAAAGAAAAAAAAAACATTTTTTCAGTAGTTGATAATTAAAAGTATAGAAGACACAGACATTCAAAAGTGCTACTGAAGCATTAAGGAATAATAATTTGATAAAGCTCCTGGAAATTTAGGAACTTGAGTAATTCCAAATGGATAAAGCTGTAAAGTTCCAAAATTCAGCTATTTTTGATCATTATAATTCATATAAAATATGTAACTTTATTATACCTAGAGATAGCTACTATTGTCAACTATAGAAGCACAGTACAGTATCAAAATCTGATGATGCAGAACAGTGCTTTGTACACAGAAAACATTTGGCCCATATTTATTGAATTAATGAGTTGAATAGTTTTAAGAACTTCTTAGGAACTATACAGGTTATAATCCATGTTTATTTGCAAGAAGCAGAACTTTGAAATAAGGGTTTGTTTATTTATTTATTTATTGTTAAATTTGCTCTTTATTCTATTTTAAGCAAAGATTATCTTAAATATGGGAAAGTATTTTAAAGTCCTGTGAAAATCATTTAAAACTCAATATAAAGTTTAAAAGAATGCCATTTAGTTAAATAATATAGCTGAATAATAACCATTTTTAGCATATCTCAGTGAAGCTGCTCTGATGGACTCTTTGAAATAAAAATGATACAAAGAAATTATGAGAGGATATGTACAGATATGCTGAATGCACAGAGGAGTGTGTACTTAATTTCTACTTCAGGACAGATAAATATAGAATGGATGCAAAGCATTTCAAAAAACACAATTCAAAGGAGATAATGTATTTGAATATATTTAATCCATTGCAGTGTTAGAAAGTAAAGCTCAATGCTTTTCAAAAATAAAGTAATATCTGTTTGAAAACAACATCTTCATCACTAAAAGGAGACGTGTCTAAGAAATAAAGATTGGCTAGGAGAAACAGTCAAAGTTCTTTCTTTCAAGTTCGATAAGCTTTCCTATAGAGAGTGGGTAAAGGAGATGACTCTGAGGTTGAGCAAAGCTCCATTATAATCTCATCCTTCAAGTTTTGGGTTGGTTTCTTCAAGTAGGTAATTGCAGTGAAATGAGTGCTTTTCTTACTAGTTAGTAATTTTTTCTTACTCTCCCAACTATGGATTTCACATTAGTTCTAGTGGACCATTTTGCTAATTGCCCTCAGTCTGCCTTACAACTAGTTAAGGCTTTCAGTCGAAATGGACATGAGGGAGAAAAGGATGACTTTCGGGTTAGAAATATGAGGAGCTTAGGGCTGTCCATCTGGGCCTAACCACACAATTTTGTCGGATTCATCATTTTTAGTTTTTGTGAAAGAATTTTGTCTGTGTCTTCCACACTTTCAAATAAGTGCTTAATTCAGTCTATTGAATTTATAAAATAGATGTATTAGTTGAGTTCTACAGACAAACAGAAATAATGTGTGTGTGGTGTGTGTGTGTGGGGTGTGTGTGTGTGTGTGTGTGTGTGTGTGTGATTACCGCAAATAATTTGCTCATGTGATTGTGGATTGCTTCAAGACCTTAGATCTGCAGGATATGTCAGCATTGTAGACTCAGAAAAGCTTGTCTTTTAGTTCTAGTTCAGAGGCCTGAGGTTAGCGTCAATTTAAAAGCAATAAGAAGCCATTATTCCTTTGGAAGAACAGTGAGAAAGAATCCTGTGTTGCTTGGGAAAGTCAGCCTTTTATTTTATTTAATCCTTCAACTGATTTGATAAGACTACCCACATTTGAGAGGTGAATCTGCTTTATATCTGTACCAATTTAAGTGTTAATGTCATTCAAAACACCCTCATTGATGTATCCAGAATAATGTTTGACCTAATATCTGGACACCCCATGGTCAAAGTGACACATGAAACTAACCAGCCTACTGGTGATGAAAATTTTTCCCATTGCTTCAGAGCAAATTACCAGTTGAAATAATCCAACAAATAAATAGAGACAAGAATTAGTAAGCATGTTTATCTCATTTAATTTTTTTTCAATTTAAGAACAAAATTCATAAATATATATTCCATACATATGTCATTAGTGATAACAGTAAAAATAGCATCTGATGGTCATTCATTGAGTATTTTAAATGCACCCATACATTGAGCTAGTTTTGCGTGTATGTGTGTGTGTATTAACTGTTCATTAGAAAACTATTCTTGCTACTAAAGAAAATGATTTGCAGCCAGAATTGTAGTGAAGTCAAGATCCAGGTGAACTCTTTTTGGAGGAGAATGAATCTCTATGTCTTCCCTTCTACTGTGCATGAATTATGTAGATTTGGTTTAAATCTCAGCTGAACTGTGGTTTTTATGCATTTGAGGACTGGTAAAATGTTAGAGATGCTAATATAAAGCAGACCAATGCTCACTGGAGGAAATAATTTTTAATAATTAATACATTCCAACAATAAACTAAATCCATATGCTCCATACCTAAGCAGATTCTAGAGAAGTACTTGTTAGGTCTGTCAGAAAGGAAATTCAAAGGCCAAGGAAAGAATGGGGTTGGGGAAGTCGATGGTTCCTTTTCATTCTGAAATCCTATCAAGTGAACAAAAATAGTGGGGGAGAGATAACATTTAATTTTTATACTCTTTTTCACTCCTAGAGAATATACATTTTGCAATGCTCCAGAAAATTTAGTTGACACTTAAAATATAACTTGGTTGATGCAATAATTCCAATAATTTCACAGATAACCAAGGTACATTTTAAAGAGGAATTCAGAGATATAGGTTTTGAAGTAAAAATGACTTATCCATGAAAATATTCTCAGCTAATACACTTTAGTAGTATGAACTATGGCACTAACATAAATATCTGGTCATTAGGGAATGATTAATAATTTATGAAATACCACATGATATAACATCCCCAAATGAAAGAAAGTGTGCTGTTAATGTTTACTTAATGATTTAGGAACATGTTCAAAGACAATGCTCAAGCCTGGCAGTTTCTTTGATGATGTGCTTATTTACATATCTTCACATAAAACATTTACACACGTTTTCATGCAACTTGTAATGTCATCTGCATTGATTTCTCTGGAGTAATTTTTTTATATGTATGTAAATCTCCAACATTGGGTCAGATATAACAAATCTAATGTGAGCAAGGATTTTCAGGTACATGCATAAAACCAGTGACCTTCTCCAAGTAATATTTTAAAACAATAAAGATAATAATATGTTCAATGGAAGTTCATAAAACTATATTCATAATGATGCATCTACTTGTCCTCAAATCTGTTATTGTTACATTAAAGAAAAGGTATTGCCAGGAGAAAACCATCAGGGTAAATTTGACCAAACATTACCATGTCTACCTTCTGCATGAAGAGGCTGAGTGGGAAGTTCATCACTTGAGATCACTAACAGTCACAAATCAGTCCTAAAGATGTCTTATTAAACAATCCTTGAGATTATGCTTGAACCATAGAGTGTAGGTATCACACTCGTCATTTCCCTTGGGTTAATCCCCTGGGAGTTTTCTGACACTGTGAAGACTGAGGAGAATTCAAAGTCCTGTGTGTTCTGGCTAATCATTGAGGCAACTGATGGAACTGGGCATTTCTAAGCTGATTCTGCAGGAATAGAGTCAAAATCATCAAGAGAGATATTAGGAGTCTCTTAACCTTGAACATTACATTTTTTAAGTGGGAAAAACTACCTAATTATTAAGTCCTTGGGAGTTTTAAAAGTAGAAATTTAGGATAACCTGATAAATCAAATAAATTAATTTTGTTGAAGTTTTAATGATACATTGGCATTTTGCAAAAGCTCATTCATTATTGACTAATGAAGTCCTAGCCATTACCTCTCATTCAAATTTTCTGTTAATATCTAGTCAGAAAAGACCACAGTATGTACGGCAGATGCAAAGAAGATTTCTATGGGGGTATTTTTCACAATAAGGTTCTGCTTTAAAGAAATTTTTCAGCAATGCCTGTTGATTATAAATTGGTCTGAACAAAGTGACTCTATTGAAGCAGATGTTTCAGACCTTAAATAAAGCAAAGAGCAGTGAAATCTCATTCTTTACCTCAGAGTTTACTTTATTTGAATAGTAACGTTTTGATGGCCTGAAGTTGTTTTAGAACAAATTGGAGGTATCACAGAGGGCCATAACCCACAGTGAAATCATAATACTGCTGAGGTCTTCCTTTTCTATCTACCTATTTATGAATATAAAGATACAATACACATTTTTATCAGTATTCATAAAGCAAAGTGGTAATGAGTTAGAAATAAAAGGACTCAAACTTTGTACAAATTACATAAATGACATTTCCTCTTATACTTGAGATCATAATTTATGTGTGTGTGTTTGTGTGTGTGTGTGTGTGTGTGTGTGTGTTGATAGTGAACATACAAGTGGAGAAGTGAAGAGTATTTAAACCCCATTTCTGATCTATCATTCTTCAACTCAAAAGATTAAGTGGGAAGTTTGGTTCTTGATAAAAAGTACTTTACCTATGTTATTAAAAATTAGAATGAAAAAACAACATGGTCTATCATTTGTCAGTTCAGTTTCTTGCTTTGTTTCTGAATAACTTCTTTATCCTTAGACCATAGATAACCCTACCACTAAGTTATAGAAATATGAAAGTATGGTTGCACACAAATTGGAGTTACACCTTTCATGTATTCACACATGTATTTAGGGTAATGATATTAATCTCTTTCCAATGTCTTTCATACCCCAATCCCCTCCCCTTTTCCACTTTTTCCTATCTAGAGTTCATCTCTTCCTCCCATTCCCCCCACCATCACATTATAAATCTGTAGCCTTAAATCAGAGAAAACATTTGGCATTTGTTTTGGGAGGGATTGGCTACCTTCACTTAGCATCACATTCTCCAACTCTATCCATTTACCTGCAAATGCCATGATTTTATTCTCTTTTAATGCTGAGTAATATTCCATTCTACCATACTTTCTTTATGCATTCATCTATTGAAGGGCATCTAGGTTGGTTCCACAGTTTAGCTATTGTGAATTATGTGATGTTGCTATAAACATTAATGTGGCTGGGTCCCTATAGTATGCTGTTTATAAGTACTTTGGGTATAGACAGAGGAGTGGGATATGTTGGTCAAATAGTGGTTCCATTCCCAGTTTTCCAAGGAATCTCCATACTGCTTTCCAAATTGGCTGTGCCAATTTGCAGTCCCACCAGCAATGTATGCCTTTTTCCCCACATCCTTGCCAAAACTCACTGTTGTTTGTATTCTTAATAGCTGCCATTCTGACTGTAGTAAAATGAAATCTCAGAGTAGTTTTGATTTGCATTTCTCTAAATGCTAGAGATGTTGAACATTTTTTATATATTTGTTGATTGATTGTATATCTTCTTCTGAGAAGTGTCTGTTCAGTTCCTTGGTCCATTTATTAATTGGATTATTTGTTTGTTTAGTGTTAAGATTTTCGAGTTCTTTATATACTCTAGAGATTAGTGCTCTATCTGATGTTCATGGGGTAAAAAATTGTTCCCAAATTGTAGGATCTCTGTTCACCTCACTATTTTTTTTCCTTTATGCTGAGAAGAAACTTTTTTAGTTGAAATCCATCCAACTTATTGATTCTTGATATTAATTCTTGAGCTATAGGAGTCTTATTAAGGAAGTTGGGGCCTGTTCTGACATGATGGATTTGGGCATACTTTTCCTTCTAATAGACACAGTGTCTTTGGTTGAATTCCTAGGTCCTTGATCCTCTTTGAGTTGAATTTTGTGCACATAGGAGTATAATTTCACTTTGTATTTCCAGTTTTCCCAGCATCAGTTGTTGAACAGGCTACCCTTTCTCCAATATATATTTTTGGTGATTTGTCTAATATGAGATAACTGTATTTATGTGGAGTTTTCTCTGTGTCCTCTATTCTGTACTTTTGGTTTACATGTCTATTTTGGTGCCAATGCCATGCCAATTTTGTTACTGTTGCTCTGAAATATAGTTTAAGGTCTGGTATAGTGATACCACCTGCTTCATTCTTCTTGCTAAGGATTTCTTTAGCTATTCTGGGTCTCTTATTTTTCAAGATGAATTTCATGACTGGTTTTTCTATTTATGTAAGAAATGTCATTGGGATTTTGATTGGAACTGCTTTAAATATGCACAGTGCTCTTTGGTAGTATGGTCATTTTGACATTATTAATTCTGCCTATCTAAGAATAAGGGAGATCTTTCCATATTCTAAGGGCTTCTTTAATTTCTTTGTTTAATGTTCTGTACTTTTTACTGTACAGGTTTTTCACCTCTTTTCATGAAGTTAATTCCCAAGTATTTTATTATTTTTTGAGGCTATTGTACATGGGATAGTTTTCCTTTCAGAGAATTTGTCACTGATATACAGAAATGTGTTTGATTTATGGGTGTTGATTTTGTATCCTGCTACTTTGTTGAATTCATTTACTAGTTCTAGAAGTTTTCAGGTATAATCTTTGGAGTCTTCTAGGTATAGAATCATATTGTTGCAAATAATAATTTGTGTTCTTCTTTTCCTATGTGTATCAGTTTAAATTCTTTCATCTGTCTAATTGCTTGGGCCAGTGTTTTAAGATTTATGCTAAATAGAAGTGGTGATAGAGGGCATCCCTGTTTTGTTCCAGTCTTTAGAGGGAATGCCTTCAATTTTTATCCATGTAGAATGATGCTGGCCTGGGGTTTCGCATAGATAGCTTTTATAATGTTGAAATACATTCCTATTACCCATAGTTTTTCTAGTGTTTTGAAAGTGAAGGATGCTGTATTTTGTCAAATGCTTTTTCTGCATATATTGTGATGATCATATGGTTCTTATCTTTAAGTCTATTGATAATAGATTTAACAATTACATTTATTGATTTCTGTATGTTGAACCAAACTTGCATCCCTGGTTTGAACCCCACTTGATAGTGGTGTACTATCTTTTTGATTTGTTTTTGTATTCAATTTGCCAGAATTTTATTGAGAATTTTTGTATCTATGTTCAAATTAGAGATATTGGTCTGAAGTTTTCTATCTTTGGTGTGTCTTTGCCTGGTTTGGGCATCAGGATGATATTGCCCTCATAGAATTGAGTTTGGAAGAGCTCCCTCTTTTTCTATTTTTCTGAAATAAATTGAAGAGTATTGGTGTTAGTTCTTCTTTAAAGTCTTGTACAACTCGGCTGTGTATCCACCTGGTTATGAACTTTTCTTGTTTGGTAGGGTTCTGATGACATCTTCTAATTCATTGCCTGAAATTGATCTGTTTAAATTGTGTATATCATTCTTATTCAATTTGGACAAATCATATGACTCTAGAAATTTTTTGACACCTTTGATATTTTCTATTTTATTGGAGTACAGATTTTCAATATAATTTCTAATTATCTTCTGTATTTCTGTAGTGTCTGTTGTCATATTTGCTTTTTTATCATGTATGTTAGTAATTTGAGTTTTTATCTTCTTTTCATAAGCATGGTTAAGAGTCTGTCAATTTTATTTATTTTTTCAAAGAACCAACTTTTTTGTCAAGTTTTTATAATTGTTTCTTTTGTTTCAATTTTATTGATTTCAGCTGTGATTTAAATTATCTCTTGTCTTCTGATGCTTTTGGTGTTGATTTGTTCTTCTTTTTCTAGGGCTTTGAGATGTAATGTTAAGTCATTTATTTGTTGGATTTTTTTTTAAATGAACTTCATGCAATGAACTTTCCTCTTAATACTGCTTTTATAGTGTCCCAGAGATTTCAATATATTGAATCTGTGTTGTCATTCACCCCTAAGAATTTTTTAATCTCCTCCTTGATGTCTATTGCAACCCATTGTTCATTCAGTACCATATTATTTAGTCTCCAGGTATTGGAATAACTTTTATTATTTATTTTATCATTAATTTCTATTTCATTCCATTAGAATCTGATAGAATACAAGGTAGTAGCTCTACTTTTTAAATATTTACTAATAGCTGCTTTGTGGCATAATATATGCTCTATTTTAGAGAAGAACCCATGTGCTGCTGAGAAAAAAATTGTATTTATTCATTGAAGAATGAAATACTCTATATATGTCAGTTAAGTCTAAGTTATTGATTGTATTATTGAGTTCTATAGTTTCTTTGTTTAGCTTTTGTTTGGAAGATCTATCCAGTGGTAAAAGAGTTGTGTTGTGGTCTGTTTGACTCTTTAAATTGAGGAGGGTTTATTTGATAAACATAGACACTCCATTGTTTGCAGCATGTGTATTTATTATTGTTATGTCCTCTTGATAAATGGGTCCCTTAAGCAGTATAAAATATCCTTCTTTATCCCTTTTGGTTTACTTTGGCTTGAAGTCTTCTTTATTTGGTATGAGGATGGAAACTCCTGCTAGATTCCATAGTCCATGGGAGTGGTGTGATTTTTCCCAACCTTTCACCTTCAGTCTGCAGATGTCTTTTCCTATGAGATGAGTCTCTTGGAGGTAGCATATAGTTGTGTCTTTTGTAATAAATCCAATTTGTCAGTCTATGTCTTTTTTTTTTTTTTTTTGGTGGGTTTAGGCCATTAACATTTAGAGCTACTATTGAGAACTTATTTGCATTCCCAACCATTTTTGTTTATTTTTGGTATTTAACTTAACTTGATTAGTTTTTACTTTAGTGTAATACCTTCCTTTGCTGATTTTTGTTGTTTTTCAATTCCTATTCATGGAATATTTTGCCAAGGATGTTCTGTAGTGCAGGGTTTCTAGTTGTAAATTCTTTTAACTTTTGTTTATCATGGATGGTTATAATTTCATCATTGAATCTAAACCTTAATTTTGCTGGATATAAGATTCTTGGTGGGGCTGCAGTTGTGATTTAGCAGTAGAACACTCAACCCCACACGTGTGAAACCCTGGGTTTGATCCTCAGCACCACGTAAAAAAGGATAAGTGAAATAAAGGTATTGTATCAAATTACAACTAAAAAAATTAAACAAAAAAGATTCTTGGTTGGCATCAAATTTCTTTCAGAGCTTGGTATGTGCTGTTCTAGGATCTCTTCTCTTTGAGGGCCTGGATTGAAAAATCAGCTGATACACAAATTGCTCTCCCACTGCATGTGATCTGATTCCTCTCTTTTGCAGTCTTTAAGATTCTATCCTTATTCTATATGCTAGACATTTTCATTATAATGTATTTTGGTGCAGATTTGTTGTAATTTTATATACTTGGTGTCCTGTAAACCTCTTGCATTTGATTTTCCAACTCTTTCTTCATGTTTGGGAAATTTTCTGATATTACCTTATTGAAGAAGTATTCTTTTGCTTTGAAACTCTGTGCATTCCCTCTATCCCAGTAACTCTTAGATTTGGTCTTTTGTTGCTATCCTATAATTCTTGGATATTCTACTCATGGTTCCTTATCATCTTCACTGTGTGGTCAAATTTATTTTTCAGATTGTATACTTTGTCTTCATTATCTGATGTTCTGTCTTCCAAGTTATCTAGTCTGTTGTTGATGCTTTCTATTGAGGTTTTTATTTGGCTTGTTGTTTCTTTTATTTCAAGGATTTTTGATTTTTTTTTCAGAATCTCCATCTCTTTCTGGAAGTAATCTTTTACTACCTGTATTTGCTCCCTTATCTCTTTGTTGATGTGATCAATGGATGTCTGTATTTGCTCCCTTATTGTTGGTGTCATCAATGAATTCCTCTATTTGCTCTATTATCTCTTTGTTTGAGTGTTCATATTTGCCTGTATTTGCTCATTTAGGTCATTCTTTAACTCACAGATCATTTTAATTATGAACCTTCTGAACTCCTTCTCTGACATTTCATCAACTGCACTGTCCGTGTGTTCTGTTATTGTGGTTTACTGGTTTGTTTGGGGCACTTTCCTCCCTTGTTTTTCATGTTGTCTATGTGATTTTCTTTCTTGCAGTGTGGATCTAAGGTATTACAGCAGATTATCTATACCTCACCTTATTATTGGGCTTCCAGACCCTGCTGGTGTCCCAGAACTGAATGCTACTGCAACTATAGGTGGTGGTAGCAATAGCAGGCGGTAACTGGTAGCAGTGGAGGTGTCCCAAGATGGACACACATCTTTCAGAGATGGTTCTAAAAGTGTGGACCCTTACACTGGCTCTGGGATGCCTGCTCCAAGATGTAGCTGCTTCTAGGCTCTGTCTGTTGTTCCAAGGTAGAGGTTACTGCATGAGGAAGGCTCTGGAAATGGCTGCAGTGTCTCAAGATGGAAGTGCATTAGACCTGGGCTCCCAGGTGGTCGTGAGTGGGGAAGACCCAAGCTTACCCTCATCCCTGGCTCCCACTCGGGTCAGTGAGGCAGGTCTGGGCTAGGCCTGAGCTCTGGTGTGTGTCTGCTGGTGGCTGGATGGACCTGAGCCTAACCTGGGCCTGAGCTCCTGCGCAGGTCTGGGCTGAGCCTGACTCCAGTAGGTGTCTACTGGTGGGCAGATGTGCTCCTGGGCTGATCCTGAGCTCTGGCAGATGTCTGTTGGTGACTGGATGGACTTGGACTTACCCTGGGCCCAAGCTCCTGTGCAGGTCAGTGAGGAGGGTAAAAAAACCTGATGATTTTGCCTGAATTAAAAAGAAAGCCTTACAATTCATATTTTTTAAGTCTGGCAGAAAGATCCATAGTATTTGCATATGAATTCCCTTCAACTTCAAGATCTCAGAATTTGCAAAGCAAACCAGGAATATAAAGACACTGAGTGAAAAACTTTTCTCCTGGAAAAAAAAAAAAGTTCTCTTTTCATAAAATGATTTTTATAATATCTTTATTTAAGAGGATTCTATTACTTTCCAAGCTATTGTTTGAAGAAGTCTACTGAAAAAATCTATTATTTAAAATTGAAGACTTTGGGATTATATTATGTCTTCTGTGCTTCCTGGGTAATAAGACCTATTCCTTTATCAGATATTCCTTTCAGGGAGAGACAGTTTACATTTATTCCATGTAAGTTTCAATTGCTATTCAGAAAACGTGTTCTTTCAACAGCCCTTGTTTCTGAATAAAAACCCATTTAAAATGTCTTTAGTGGGCTACACCTCTGTAGAATTCTTTCCTTTCACAAAATAAGCATGATATTTTATGGAAACGAGCTATATTTTTTTTGCCTCTTTCTTCATTTTATCATATTTTTTATTTGTGGATGTGAAAGGTGGGTTAATCTTGTCAAAATAGTGGGGAAAAATGTTACAGTCATTCAACAAACGGCAAAAATAACCTTATTCTCTAGATCCCAAGAGATTGACTGGAATATGCCACTAAGTCACTTTCTAATATAAGCAGCTTTCAGAAGTAAGTGGCTTGATGATTTTGAATAGTTTTGGAGGGAAGTTAGGAAGAAGTGTGTATTCTATCTTTGCACCTATATCTGCATCAGATGATATATAACATGTAAAACATTATGGTTTTCATGATGCTCTTCTCTCACTTTGTAATACATGAAATATTTAATAATTATAGTTTAAACCCAAAACTAAATTTATAATTTTTAAGTCACATATTTTTATTATTGAATAGCTCAAAGGCTGAAAATAAGATGAGAAACTAGATGTGCATTTATGAAAACATTCCACCAGTTTAATGCAAATAATAAATTTATAGTGTTTGGATTTTTTCACCATGTGACTCTTAGTTTAAGTTAATATTAATGCTAATTCAGAGATGGTCTTGTTTTTAAACCTGTTTGATCAACGTTACAGCTTTGATGAAAAATAAAAGTATTGAATTGTAGTGTAACAATCTTCAGTTTTAAGACTGAGCCATCTGTATACATATTCCCCTTCTTCTGATTCAAAGTTGTATAATCTTAAACAAATTGAATTCTGTAAATGTAAATGATATCACACAGACTATAAGCAAACTGATGTCTACTTCTCATAATTGTCATGATTAGGTATATGAAATGCTTACGATATCACTGACTCCTGGAAGATATAAAAATATGATTATTATTTTTAAACAGGGTCATGTTTGTTCATTTTCATATCCATTTTCTTCAATTAAAACAAACAAATAAACAAAAATAAACAGCAGTTTCTGGCCTCATGGGCAATTCACTAAGTTTCAGAACACAGCACATGAACAGAAATGATGTGCAGGCCACGAAAACTTCCCACCTGGGCATCTCCATGCTTTCTCATTCTACCATCTTACACAGATGGATTCAAAACCCTTAAGGGCATGTGTTCAGGTCGGCAGAGCTATGACATAGAAGTTTGTGTTCTTCTGTCACCAGTTGAGGAAGGGCTAGAGGTAAAAGACAAACATTTTGGGACTACTGTGTGAGATAGAAATAAAATGTCATCTATTGACCACGATATATTATATATTTTTGTGCATTGTTTAATGTTACCTTAGCTGAACGTTACTAACGGAGTTGTATAACATTCTCATGGTGTCAAAAAATAAATAAAAATTATAAAATAAGAATTATCAGAGTACGCCTTCAAGGTTCTTCATAAGTTACATTTCACATGTTATCTTTATTAATAAGGGTTAGAGACAAGTAAAAACAGCTTATTTAACATAAGCAAAAAGTAAATATAATGCACTATCAGGTAGCTCAAAAAATCAGAATAAGATTCCTGAATAATGAGGATCAGAATTTGGGAAGAAGCTAAATGAAGCCAGGTAGACACAGACGTACTCCTCCTCATACACTAGGAGCAATCTGATGGGGACTCTGTCATTGGGAGTTGTTTTTCATTCAGAGGGTGCTGAAACCTGTCACTGGACATGTCATTAGACTTTATTTTTGTCACTAACACTAGATTCAGAGCCTGTTGGGAGTTTCTGATTGACTGAGACAAGACCGTGGTCCAGTGCATGAGCTCACAGGAGTTAAGGTAAGAGAATTGTGTCCCCTTTGACTTTTACAGTGGAAATCAGTACACTTTCTTCTCCAAAGTCACACAATGCAGGATTCTTAAAAATAGATAATTGAAGTTCTGGTAATGCAAAGTTTAATTCCAATGAATATTACCCTCTATTGTGTTCAAATCTACTTATCCATATATATCATTTTTCTTCTTTCTTATATATCCTCCTTGACTCTGTGCTAACGGGACATGAACTCACCTGCTTCCAAAAGGAGGACACAAAATTTCCCACCAATAACTACATCCATGTCCAGAAATCTTTGGCAATATTGGGAAAGCTCTAAGCAAAATCTCAAACCATCATTAACAGTTTTTACCGTTAATACTGGATAAAGACAGAAGAAACGGTGGGAGTCATTTAGAGACTACTGTTCCTATGTATAATCAGACAATAAGCTGCAGAATACACTCTGAATTTTCTTCTTCTGTAGTCATCAGTTCAATGGGTTGAAGGAATTCTTTTAGAAAATTTATAATCAAAATTAATAAGCCTGGTGGGAGTGGCAATGTATAATCCCAGCAGCTTGGAAGGCTGAGGCAGGAGGATAGCAAGTTCAAAGTCGGCCTCAGCAACGTAACAAGGTCCTAAGCAAATTAGTGAGACCCTGTCTCAAAATTTTTTAAAAAAAAAGGCTCAGAATGTAGTTTAGTGTGTTCAATCCCCTTTAAAAAAAATCATAAACTTGTGGAATACCTGAGTTGTTAATCCTCTCTTAATGTATGCTTCCCCTCATACTTGAATTAGGGAAAAGGGAAAAAATCATTTTAAAATACACAATACTGTTCTTCTATTTATTTATTTATTTATAGTTGTTGATGGACCTTTATTTTTATTTATGTCTTTATATATGGTGCTGAGGATCGAACTCAGGGCCTCTCATATACTAGGCAGGCACTCTACCACCGAGCCACAACCCCAGCCTTCACAATACTGTTCTTAACAAGGCCTTCTCTCAGGAAATACTGGTTAGCTGGAAGTGAACCTGCTAGTGTATTTTCAGATGCTAACTGACTTGGAGCAGGGAAATACTCAGCTCTACCAAACTCTAGCATTCCATAAGTAAGAAAGGAAATAATACCAAGCTTAAGTTCTCTCTCGATTACCCATCCAATCTAATGGGAAAACAAGTAAACAAAAAACATCAGAGAAACCCTTGTGACATTCACAGTCCTGAATCATAAGCTCACTAAAATAATGAGACATAATCATGGGACTAGAAGGCTTCATTGATCCTCACACCTGACTACCACACTACTAAGGACTTATTTTAGAACAGTTCCTTTTTTGCCATGTAACATGTGTACCTTACAAGGGGGAAAAATATAGACAGAAAGGATGGGCATCACAGTCAGACATATAAGTACATTGGAATTTCAGGCCAGGGATTTAAAATCAGTATGATTAACATGCAAAAGGCTCAGATGGTCCAAACAATAGCATGTAAGAATAAATGGTCAATGAAAGCTGAAGGGGGGAAATCCTCAAAAAGAACTAGAGAGAAATTCTAGAGATCAAATTAGGTGTAAACAAACCAAAGAATGACTTGAATGAGGAATGACATTCTGATAAATTTATATTAATGCAAACCACAAAAACTAAAAATCAAAAAGAAGAAAGATGGAAACAAATGAAACAAAATATCCAAGGGCCATGGAACAATTACAAAAGGCCTAACTAAGTGTAATGGGAATACAAGAAGGAGAAGAAGGAGCAGAGGAAATATTTAAAACAATGACTGAGTTTTCTTAACTTCAGATACCAAAGCATGAGCAGGAAGCTCACAGATAACCAAAGAGGATAAACGCTTTAAAAATAACCGAGGCATATTAGTTTCAAAATGTAAAAACTGAAAGATAAAGAAAAAATCCTTAAAGAAATCAGTGAAGAAATACCACCTTACCTGTACAGAAAAAAAAAAAAAAAAGATTAAAAAATGATGCACTTCTCCTTAGAAAGTGGGCAAACCAATGGAGAATGCAGTGAAATGATGAATCTGTGAAGAGGAAGAAAACAACAACAAAAACTAGCAGTATAGGATTCTGCACCTTCTGAAATATCCTTCAAACATGGCGAAAAATAATAACTTTCTTAGAGAAACAAAATTAGAGGGACTTTATTGCTAATAGAACTGTTCCTCAAGACATGTTAGAAATTCTTTAAGGAGAAGGAAACTGAATAGGTTAGAAACTGAGATCTGCATAAAGAAGAGAAAAATATGGAGAAAGTAATAAATGAAATGAAAATGAAGACAGATTATCAGAACAAATAAAATAAGACACAAATTATATTATTATATTTCCTGTAAGAAACTCATACGTAATCTGAAAATACATATAGTTCAAAAGCAAACAGATGGGGAGAAAGATACCATGATGATTTTAATCTAAAGAAAGCAGGGATAGCTATATTAACTTTAGACAAAACATTTCAAAGCATGAAAACTCATTGATAAACAAAGGTACGTGATGATTTTAACATGAAATTACAATAACCTGTAATATTCATGTGCTTAACATCAGAGTATGAAATTATGTGAGGCAAAAATGAGTAGAACTGCAGAGAAACACATAAACCTACTATCATAGTTAAAAATTTTAACACCTCTTTATCATGAATGGATAGATTTGAAGGCAGAAAATCAGTAAGCCCATATTTGAACTCAACGACACCATTAGTCAACTGGACATAAAAAAAAATCTACCTAAAACTACTTTATCCAAGAATAGCAGAACATATACCCATCCTCAGCTAAGATGGAACATTTTACAAAATAGATCAATTTTTATCCATGAAACACTCCTTTACAAATTAAAAAAGTAATAATAATAAAACTTATACAAGGTCTCTCCTTGGAACACAATGGAATTAAATTACAAAATAGTAACAGAAATATAATTAGATCTTTCCTAAATGTTTGTAGGTTGAAGATTGTACTTGTATATAATCATATGAATTAAAAAAAATCTTAAAAGAGAAATTTAAAAGAATACTTTGCACTAAATAAAAATTTATAGAATGTACCAAATCAGTACTTAGATGTAGTGATAGTATCAAATGCATGCATTAAAAAGTTGAAAGTTCTAAAATCAGTAATTTAAGTTTCCATGTTAAGAAACTTGAAGAATAGCAAATTAAATCCAAAGTATGCAGAAAAAGAAGAAGTAAGAAATAAAGCAGAAATCAATAAAATTGAAACAGAAGATTAATACATAAAATCAATAAAACAAACAAAAAAGGCCCTGGTTCTTTGAAAGTATCAATAAAATGGAAAAATCTCTAGCAGGATAAGGAAAAAGGGAGAGAAAGGGGTAGGACATAAATTACTAACAAATTACAAAATCCTAATCTTTGCAAAGGATTAAGGGTAACACAGTAGAACAAAGATAGCAAATGAAGGTTTGACCACTAGACATCCACCAGTAAGAAATAATTCTAGATACAGACATTACCAAAATGAATGTTTAATACAATTGATCCTAGAACTATATACAAAATGTGACCCTAGAAGAAAACATAGGGAAAAAAACCCACTATATTACCTTGTGATGGCAGTGGCTTTTTGACACATCAAAAAGAACAAACCATTGAAAAAGTAATTGATAGGTTTTACTTTATCATAATTAAAATTTTCTGCTGTGTGAAAGACAGGGCAAAGAGAATAAAATTACAAAATAGGGGGAAATATTTGCAAAACATGCATCTCATAAAGGAGTGTCATCCAAAATATACCAGAAAACCCATGAAACTAAATAACCTGATTAAATCAGAGATCACAGATCTTAAAAGCTAGTTCAAGGATAACATACAGATGGCATATAAACATATTGTATGCCATGAAGAAATGCAAATTCAAATAACAATGTGATATCACTATTTAAAATGGCTAAAATCTGAAACAATGTCAGCACCAAGTGCTGGCACTGATGTAAAACAGGAGAAACTCATACATTTCTAGTGAGAAGCAATATGGTTCAGCTTTAGAAAGACAGTTTGGAGATTTCTTAGAAAACTGAACATTCTCTTACTATATGATCCAGTGATCACACTCTTTGGTATTTATTCAAAAAAAGCATTGAAAATTTACATCCACACACACACACACAAAAAAAAAAAAAACTGCACATGGATGTTTATAGCAGTTTTTTTTTTATATAATTGCCAGAACTTCAAAGCAAAAAGATGTCCTTCAGTAGTTGAAAGGATGAACAGCTTGCATCTGATCCTAACAATAAAATATTCTTCACCATAGGTACTGAGGTTGTAGCTCAGTGATAAAGCACTTGCCTAGTGTGAGGTTTTGATCCCTAGCAGTGCAAAAATAATAATAAATAAATGAATGCATAAATAAAATATTATCATTGCTGAAAAATTGATTATTAAGCCATAAAAAGACATGAAGAAACTCAAAAATGTTTACTAAGTAAAAGAAGTCAATCAGAAAAAGGTTACACTTTCTATGAAATCACTATATGATATTCTGGAAAAATCAAAACTGGATAGAATGAAATTATCAGTGGCATCCAGGTTAATGGGTAAGAAGATATGCACATGCAGAGTATTGGTGTTTTTAGGGCAATGAAAATTCTCTATGAGCTTGTAATTTGAAGACCTGTCATTATACATTATCCAAATTCAAAGAACATACAATACCAAGAGTGAACCCTAATGCAATCTATAGCCTCTGGATGAATATGGTGGGTCAATGTAGGATTGTGAATTGTACAAATAAAACACGTGGGTGGGGGATGGTTATGATGGGGGAGTTTGTGTATGAGTTGGGCTGGATGTATGTGGGAAACCCCTAAACCTTCCTCTTGATTTTGCTGTGAATCTAAAACTACTTTTAACAAAATGATATCATTTATTTTTAAAAAGCTCCAGAGGTGATCAGAGCTAAAGTGAGTGCTCAGACTCTATGCATATCCATATTCTGTGTTTATTCCAAAAGGATCACCTAAATTAATCTTTCTCAAAACTTCTTGTCACAAATAATTCATACTGGTTCCTGCAAAGCCCTTGGACAATTTTATAAAAATTAACCTGACTCCACAAATTGCTCTGGATTCTATGATGCTGGCTTTGTTACTGGCAAAGTGAAAAACAAGATGTTCTCTTTGAAATTATGCACTAGAGAGGTTTAACATCTTTATTTTATTTTGATGATATCTTTGAAAGTGACACTGATGTATTAGCCACACAGTCATTGTGCTGCATGTGGTGATATTTATTAAAGGGGCTTGAACCATTTTTCTAGCCTTTTTCAAATGGTGACAAGGAACTCTCTATGAGGTCATGAGGATATATTGACATAAACTCAACCCTATAGCAAAAGCAGGCTTCCTGGCCGTGTGAGTCCTGTGATCAGAATATCTGCATATGACTTCAATACCTAGATTGGACCATTCTTCATTTATAGTTCCATTTGAAGATGGAATTCTGCTGGTTACACTAGATTGATTAAATAGCATCTGTTGATGGCAGCCTGGCTCCCATGTTCAGCTATTCCATCTCCATCAGGGTCTACTAGGAATCAAGAGCTATTTCTTAAAAAGGGAATAAAACCATAGTGACATCTGCTCTAAATCTGAGACTTGTTATGGACTTTTTACTTCATGCCAAATTTCAGAATAAAGTTTGAGCTACATGGAAACTAATATCTTAAAAGCACTCAACAGAATAAGCACTTCCACTTATTCTGGAAATTGGCCCAGCCTATGACTCCACTCAAGGTTGGAAACATTAAAAAATGAGTCAGAGCAGCACAGTCAAATGTAGTATATGTTGACTCACAAGAACATAAACAGTTATGAAATAATGTTATGGAGAAACACCACTATTCATAGTCTATGCGTGTTATTTCATCTTCATGCAGAGTACAAATTAAGCTACATCAGCTAATGTGTCTCCTACATATGTCTTTAATCCTTTCAACTATTTTTACTCTACTTATTGTGTCTTGTGTTTATTTTTTTGTTTTGTCTTGGTTTTTGTTTGTTTTATTTTGTTTTCAGGTCCTCTTTCAAGTTGTTCCTAAGTCTATTATTGCAGGAAGGTTCCAATTCCAGAGCTCTAGACACTGGTGTTCACTATTGCCAATGCAATGTTGGGATTAAACACAATTTCTCATAATACTAGTGAGCTCAATCCCATAAATGGAAGCTTCTTTAAGTAGTATCTCAACTCAATCCTCACCCTCTACCTCTGTTATTTCATTGTGACCATGGAACCCTGAATTATAATCATCAATAACCCTTTATTCTTAAACATTGCTCAGCATGTTCCTTGGTCATTGTTTAATATATATTTCCCAAACAAAAATAAAATGCATTGGCCCTTATAGATAAGACTGATATCTATGGTAGCATTAAAGTAATATGTATTTATTTTCATACACACCAAAGACATCAAAGACAGGATTTAGCATCCACAAACTTCTTAACCTTCAGTGTTCTATTAAACATTACTTTGGATCTATAATATCTAGGTTTGAAAATCAGCTTTGCAATTAACAAACTTGTCAGATTTCCTCCTTGTTCAAGCCAGAAAGTATTCTGAGATAGACATTAAAAGTCTATTCTTCATTAAAAATTTAAACAGCACACTGAAATTTAGGTCATGTTTATACAAATAACATACTGGGATTTTAATTAGAAATGTAATATGAGAAGTTATGCTGTAAGATTATCAAATTGGAAATGAATTAAATATTTTAAGATAAGTTTCCTAGGAAAAAATGTTTCAAAGGAATGATTTTGGTGTGATTAAATGTTAAAAAAGACCTTGGATTGGCCAATATGCTCATTTTAATTGCTAATAATTATTAAGATATTCTGCTTCTATTGATGTTTTGCTCATTTAAACAGGATGTGAAAGGAAATTAAAAATCTTGTCAACCTTGCTTACTACTTACTGATACATAATAAAATAAAAAATGAAAATAACACCTTGATTTTATGTTTCCTTTATTAAGGAATCATATGTTTCCTAAAAACATAATAATACATAGGATAAAGATGATAAGCACAGAAAAATTAAAAAAAAATGAATAGTAATTCCGTGCCATAGCACTTTCTCATAGCCTCATTCTTTACATGGTTGTATTGCTAAAATAACAATTGTTTATAGGTGTAATAAGGGCAATTTGGATTGAAGTCACTACATCTGGAAGCACATCAAAAATACCATCATTGTAAAAAAAAAAAATCTTAAGGTTATGTCTCATCCTTCTGTTGTTGCTGAAGTTAATGTTTTGCTTTATGTTTTGAAGGTTAATACAATAAAGACAGATCAAAAAGCCCTGCAGACTTGGAAATGGTTAGAAAGCATTAATTTCACCCACTAATGGGAATTCAGTATGACCTGCTACTTAATGTTGTCCATTAGCTTTTTTGTTGTTGTTTTGTTTTGTTTTGTTTTTAGTTAGTTTGACTTTTTCATTTGTAAATGTATCTATGAGGCATTACATTGCAAAGCATTCTCTGCAAAAATGGTCATAAATATTCTTTATAGCATCTTTATTCGTATTCTTTGCTACTGCTTCAATCTATCCTTGTCCCCGGTTCCCTAAACACTTTAGATTTATTCATCCTAAATGTACTACAAAACCTATAAAATTCTGAAGTCTAAGTATTACTATATGAGACTTCTTTCAGCATCTTTCTCTATTAGTAGCAGTTTATCTCTTATTTTTCTTACTATGCCCAGTAAAAGAAATTTTATCTGCTCTAGGTTTTCAACAGTTTCATCAACAAGCTAAATTTAAATATTTATCATTGCATTAACATTTTAGCACTGCTAAAGACCAAGTGGCTGATATTGGTGTCTGTTGCTTGCAAGGGATTTTGACTTCTTTTGATCTTCCAGATCCCTTTTAGTCCAAAGGCCTTTATTTTTTATTAATTTAATGGCTCTGACTGAGAACCTTGAATAAAATCAGTTAATGAAAAATTAAAGTAAAAATTACTGAAAACATAGTGCTTTGATTTCTACATCTGGTTGAAAGAGGATGGGGCAGGTTTGGTTTTTCCCAGTAGCTGCTGTTGCACAAGGTGTCTTGTACCTGCTCAAATGGGTTTGATTTTATTTGTGACAGGTCATTTGTGATAGCACAGGAGCAGTTTCAGAATTTTATATATGTTGGCGTTCCAACTTGTTCTATCAGGGGAGGATACAAAACATACAAGTTCCCAATGATCTGAAGTCTTTCTGTTACACAGTGTGAAACTCAGGCAGTTTCAGGAGAGGCTGCAGAATCCTGCACATCCTTCCAGTCTCTGGAGCATTCTCTGGGTGTCATGTGGAAAGTACGTTTACATGGATCACATCTGTTATGTTTCAAAATAAAACCTATTAAAATATAATGAGGTGGACTGAAGGTCTGAGTTCTGTTTTTAGTGATGACATAGCAGGGAAATGTTAAGGACACTTTTTTTTTCTCTTTTGCACTGAGAATTTAATTGTCCTGACTCCACTGTATCAATATCTGAATACCTGGAAAAGGAAAACTTCCTATTAGAAGAAGGGAGTTAATTGTGCTATTGAATTTTTACCATATCAACTATCTTACAGTTTATATTTTGGGGAGCACTATGTCACAAAGGCTGTGTTTTGAAAAAGAAATGTTTTTTTTTTTTTTTAAATAATCAAAAGTAATATATTAGCAGTTTTGAAATGACATTTCTGGAAGCTATTCTCTGCTTAATGCTGCACTTAGGGAAGTGACATTTTAATAAGACAATGACAACAAGAAGAATAAGATTAAAAACTAATATAAATCCTATGTAGAGGGGGTATGGTGTGGTGTGTGAGAAGGGGATTTCCGGATATAACCTTCAAATTTTAATACACAATCTGCCAACAGCCAGTGACTTTCACATAGAATTTGCAATTTCAATTAATTTTAGATGTCATTACATATTTTATATTTTCATTATGACAGAAAACATAAAACAGGTCTATGCATTAGCTCAGCAAAATGTTGTACCATAAATTACCCGAGTGCTTTTATAAATATAGAAATATTACATAGCATATTAAATTGATCCTCAATTTTTATTGAACAGATTTAACACATTGATAATAGAAAATAGAAACTATGAGCAATGCAATACTTTCTTTTGTGTCTAATTGACACTGAACATTTTTTAACCTTTGAAAATATCACCAATGTGGCTGAATGGGATTTAAGCTTTGGTCTTAGCTCAAATCCCATTTAGCTATTTAGAGGGAAAGATGCTCTCAAGTAAGCAACTATAAAGTAAAATCCATCTTGATAGAAAAGTGAATTGAATTATAATTATTTGTGTACTTATCATTGTTTTAAAACAGTGCTAGTGGTTCTGAGCATAGAAATAAACCCAGTTTAAAAAAATATTGTGAATACATTCAATAAATAATTTTTAAAACTTAAAAAAAGAAACAATGAAGATTTTTTACATTACTTAAAGTTATTTTTTAAATGCTAATTTTATTTTATTTTACAGCATGCTTAAGTGTCTATACGCATTTACTGTTTTTTTCTCTTTACTAATTATAAGCTTGGATGTTTACTTTGCACGAACTTTATTTGTAGCAATCAAGTCACACACTTTATCAGTTTTACACTATTAACTTGACCAGAAAGCAAGGCCATAACCTCACTGTAATCCAATTACTGAATAACAAACAATGAGAACAAACAGAAAAATTTCAAACAGAAACGGAGCAGCACAGGGGTATACAAGCTTCACCCAATTCAATATGGAACCACTTTACCCTGAGCTATGTTTATTGGTTTAAACAGGAAAACTTTAAGCATGGCCATTACGCATTTCAGAAAGAAAACCAGGTTCATGAAATTTGCATTTTGGGAAAGCACTTATCACAAAGTCTACTAACATAACATCAGTGAAATAATTCATCACTGGGTAGGTATTAAATAAACACTGTATTTGCATCTAATCTTGTTTGTCCACTGATAATGCTATTGCTCTTACTTGCTGAGAGCTCTTTGTCTTCCATCAGGTCTCAATGCTTATTCTACCTCCTTTGCTTCACCAATTGCATTATCTTATTCCTTATTTTTCACTCTCTTTTTAGCCTTTCTGTTTAATTCCTGGAATAGATACAACAGAGAAACAGAAATTAGTCAAAAAATAAGTTTACTTAAATATACCTGCTAAGATGTTGGAATGACCCTAGAAATCAGTTGGGTATATATTTTTGTAAACTCTTCATATTGTGTTATTTTAGGTAAAGGCAGTTAAGAATATTGTCTTTTATTTCAAGTTCCCTCTTACCTGCTGCTGTCAGTGTGGTATTGGGATTTTATTTTCCCCATTTAGGTAAAGGAATATTGAGTTGGCAAGGCATTTAATTTCGATTTCACAGGATATACCTATGTGGTTTGTCCAATATACTTAGGTTATTGTTAACCACTTCAGAAGAGGTATGGCTCCTAGAAACCCCTCGTGCCATCCACTCTGCTTACCCTGTGCAATTGTGTATTTGTGAAAGGAGCCAGAGTATATGGCTGCAGGAGGAGAAACAGGGTTGACAACATTCAGAGCCAAAAACTTCGGAAAAATTCTTCCAACCACAGATGTACAAAATAACAATTAAAAATTTGGTCTTAATCAACCTCTACCACAGAAGTTCTCTTTCTCATCAAAGATTTCCAATTTGATGTTTCTAAAAGAATACGTTATCAACAGCAAAGTTACAAATCAGAAAAAGTAGTCACAGTAGAGTTACAAAAGCTTATTATTTTTTGGTTAGTATAAGCAAAAACAAATTTTGATCAACCTCCAGAGAGAAAATATACATCATTATATTCTAAATGTGAAAGATGATATTGCAAAATCATTTGAAGGGATGCTCAATCAATGTGCAGCCAAAGTTTGAGCAAAAGAGATATGCCAGTTAAAAAAATAATGCTGTTTTCCTATATTTTATTGTTTCTGTAGTCTCTGGGTTTTTGTCTATGCCTTTACCTTCCTCAAAGACTAAGACATCTAGCCTGCTTGGAAATCACTTCAAGTACCATTAGTTTTTATTGGAGATTTGGATTGATGTGCACAAGCAGAGACTCTTTAAACATGTTGGGTTGTAAAACAAAAAATGTCTGTCTTCGACTTAACATGGATTATAATGGTCACCATAGTTATGTCTAAAATTTAACTGAAATTCAAAGTAAACAGTGGCATTTATAGACCTGAATTCACATTGATGCACTGAATTTCTATACACTGATTTAAACTGCAGTATATAATTTCAATAGGGAGGTTTTCTCATGAGAGCACTGATTTTCAGTGTTTTAAAATTCTTAATTATCAAAACCTCAGTGTCCCATAAATGTTTTCCTAAAGCCAATTAGAACCAGCAAGTGTCTATCCAAAAACAGGGCACATAGAGGTATCTGTAGTTCACTAGCTGACAAATATCATGATCTAAAGTACCATACATTATCATTATTTTTTTTCTTTTTTATTCTCAGTTAGATGTTGACCTAAAAAGGTATGGATCATTCTTAAATGTGACTTCTGCTCAGCTAAACTTGGCACTCAAAAAATTATTATTGTTAGTTCTGATAATAAAATATTCAAGAATGCTGACAGACAGAGGTGCAAATCCGTATTAAATCTGTCCTTACTGAGTTTGTTTTAAGATGCAGTACTGCATGTGAAATGTAGGACTGTGAAATCCAAATAATCCAACTTATGTCAAAACTATACAAATCATCTACCATGATTTAAGAAAAATAATAAAAATAATAAAAGCCTGTCTAGAAATCATTATAATGATTTGTGAACAAAATTCTTCTAGGAATATATTAGCATGCATGTACAAATCTTGCAAGGTATAGATTCTGCTTACTTTTGGTCCCCAGGTTTTTAAAACTCTTTGATAACCTAATACACCAATTTGAGAGACGCTTTTACTGACTAAGGAATTTCAAGCTTCAGAAATGCTGGCTGCCAACTTTTCAATCCTTCCTATTCTTGCACTAATTAATGAAAACTAATATGCTGAATTAAACAGAACTCCAGTGGTAACTACATAAAGCACAAATATGCTTGCTATCTGTTTCATAATGGAAAAGCTGAATGTAGAAACCCCAAAAGTGGGATGTTATAAATATCTTCTTCACCATCCCTTACAAACAGATTAAAGTCCCGTGACAGGGTGGAGAGTAAAACTTAGAGAAATAACCTTCCTGTTAAAAAGGAATGTGATGTCCACTTTTGGACACTCCTACTTAAAACTATTCTAAAAGATTTGGACAGAATCCAGAACAGAATAATGAGAATTATTAGGCAGTGGAAAATCTGGCATCTTTCTGCTGTAGTAGAGCTGTATGTAATTATATCCAACACCCATATCAACTTTTTTTCTCTCATCAGTTCCTGGGTTCTCTGTGACAAATCCCACTGTTATAACTATAACTGTTTGCAGCATGGTGCCATGTTTTTCATCATCCATTTTTTTGAATTAAAAACAATCAAGGTCTAAGTGACTGATAGAGGCAGACTCAGATCACAAAATTAGAGTGACTTCCATATTTGCAGAAAGATTCCAGGGATGTCAGGTTCCTCACCATTCTTATGTGGAGTCAGTAAGGGATCGACAGTTCTTATTTTGTAGGGCTTTTCTCCATTAAACATTTATTTTTATTGCCTTACATTCTAATCAAATGATTGTTTTTTAAACATCACTTCTAAGGTAGGCACTGTGCTGAGAAGATAAACCACAATTATTATTTCAAGTAGATCATATTCTATAATATAAAACCAACACACATACTAAATATTATAATACAGTGTAATACATGCAATCACAGAAGCTGAGGATCTGAGAGCTCTGTTCTGGAGCACCTCACAATGCCTGGATGAATAAAAGAACACTTTCTTGAGTTGGAAACTTTCATAAAGTGACACATCAGTGATTTGGAAACTGGCCTTTATGTATAAATAATGAGATGCCATGGATGGATATTATGAATAGAGAAAAGGACAAGATTAGGTTGATATGTTAGCTAATTCCCTTTGAATATACCTGATGAATAGGAAAAGTGAATTGGTGGTTGAGGAAAGAAAATAATTCACGTGGCAACATTTCACTCTGGATGCTCAAATAAAGACAATATCATACCATTATGTAAAAATTCCAAGGTGGATGACAGGTGTAGGCTGGAGTTCTGGTCATGCCATATATTATATGTACAGTTGTAGATAAAAGACTTAACATCTCCAGCTTTCAAATTCCACTTTCACCAAAGTTTTGAGGGAGTTAAACAGCATTGTATACAATGGCAAGAAAGGAGAGGGAGAGAGAAAGAGAAAGAAGAGAGAGAAGAATTATGCACAACTTTTCAGATTCTGTACTAAAATACAAACTAAATTCAAGAGTGAAATTGTTTAAAAATAGATTAACCAAAGGAAACTCTCTGATGGAAAAACACAAACAAACAAAATAAGAACCTCCAACATGCAACAACCATAACAACTCCCAAAACAAGAGCAAAATCAACTATAGTTTTAGTCGATTTGATTCTGTTTATATGGTGACCTGGAACAGAGCGGTATTTACTGAACAACTACTACATGATGGGAAGTTTGCTAAACTGTTTATATTTTTTGGTTGTGACAATTATGGCAGTCTTCTTACTTCATTCTATCTTGCATATGTGCCTGAAAACATATTCAAACCTAGCAGAAACCAAGTTTTACCTCTTTATTAGAAGAAAGAGGGAAATGGAGAGAAAGAGCCAGAAAGAAAAGATGAATAAGAGCCAGGGATTAAGACACAGAGAGAAAGAGAAATGGTAAAAGGGAAAAGAAGGAAAGAAAAATGAACAGATGACCTTTCTAAAATCATTTACCAAGTATCTGTACTATTTGGGGTATAATGAGTCCTTGCAGCAACATTGCGAAGTATAGAAAATTGTTGCTATTTTATTGATTGGGAAACAAACTACAGAAGAAGTTTTTTTGGGAACTGACTCAAGATGAAGTAATCCCACCTCTTAGGCATCTAAAATATTTAAACTTATAACATCAAAGAGTAGAATGGTGGTATCCAGAGGCTATGGAGAGGAGGAAATTGGCAGTTGCTATTCAATGGATATAAAATCTAGTCATGCAAGATGTATATATTCTAGAAATCTGTTGGACAACATCCAGCCCATAAATTAAGACAACACTGAACACTAATTTTAAAAAAGAAAGATAAATATCATGTTTGATGTCCTTGCTACAGTGAAAAAACAAAAGCAAACTCTGGCTCCAGGGTGACTCTTCTGATGACTGAGAAATTCAGAAGAGTCTCCTGCTTTGTTTTGACTTCATCAATGTTGAGGTGTATCCCTTTGGAACAGCCAGTGGTGCTATTTGGTATTTTTAGTGAAATATCTACAAGCCTGAACTAGGTACACTGACTAATGTTTATTTAAAAAAAAATGGGAGATATTTAAGCAATATTTGCTCTAGATTGGACTTGCAGGAGCCCTGGTCTAAATTATTTAAAATGATAATCCAGGTAAATAAAATTAGGTAGAGAGGAGAGTTGATTCCCATAGGGTAAAATATTTCTCAACAAGAACCACTTCAGTAAGGAATAACTTAAGACAATGATGCATGAATAAAAATTTTAAATCTGTACATTAGGACAAAAGTACAAAAATATTGCCAGAGGCAGTTCACAAAGAAATTACATTTGGGTGCAGCGAAGAGAATCCTAAGAGGAAAAGGTTCATTCAATGAGTGAGCTCTTCAGGGGAGCTATCATTTGATTAAGTGAGCTATTTATTTAAATAAAGCCTACAATAGGACTAGTTTAACCCAGGCCCTGAAGGCTATTTTAATGGGTCTGTGGATTGCTTCTGCAAAACATTAGAATTTTTGATCACCGCTAAATTAATCACAGAGGACAAAACTCTTCCTTGCAAATCATGTTAAACTTCTGCTCAAGTTGAGATGACACATGGATAAGAAGGTTAAGGATTATAAAGCTTAGTCTGATCCTAGGTAGACTACTTCTTTATCTTCCAGAAAATTTTAGAAGAATCCAATTTATTGAAGATTTAAAGATCTGAAGCAATGGGAAAAGAATATTGAATTCAAATGAAATCGGCTGAGAAAGCCATATCTATAGGGAAGAAAAAAATAAATTAATAGCACCTTTAAATTCATATGGTATCATTTTGATGAACTTGATTAGTCAGATCTATAATAGACTAAAGTAAAAAAAAATAATTAAACTTATTCAGATAAATGTATAGTTTTTGGAAATTACATTTTGATCACAAAAACTTAGAGGACATTTTAGGGATAAAGAGCAATAGAAAAACACAAATGAAGAGGTAATAACCACAGAGTTTGAAAATATTCAACATATTAAGAATGGAACCCTATATTCAATTAATGCCCTATGATAGGTCTTCTTGCAGTTTATCATTTGTGTCCTTTTGCATGGGTGGCTCTGTCATACCAATTGTTACATATTTTGAATGTTATGCTGGTAATGAGATATATTATTTGTTTTCAAAATTGAAAACTTGAATATCTATAAATGTTTAAATAATATTATGGAAAGAGATAATATATTTAAAGAACAGTTACCTATCAGAAAGCATATTGGATTTTGAGGGAGAGGAAATTGAAAAAAAATCAAGTTGACTATATATACTTCATTAGTGCTTTGATTATTCAAAAGAAATACATGCGTTTATGTATTGTTATATAGTAAATTATAGAAAATAAAATATATGTTAAATAATGAGAACTATATATGAGAAGAAAATATGCAAAATTATAAACTATAGAAGTTAAGTTATAGAGTTATCTTTCACAGGAAAAAAAATATTTACAATCTGGATGAAGTGGCCCACACCAGTAATTCCAGTGGCTCTGGAGGATGAGGCAGGAGGATCCTAAAGTCAAAGCCAGCCTCAGCAACTTAGAGAGGCCCTAAACAACTCTTTGAGACACAGTCTCAAAATAGAAATATAAAAAAAAGAGCTTCAGATGTGTCTCGGTGGTTAAGAGGCCCTGGATTTATTCCCCAGTACAAAAAAAAAAAAAAAAAAAAAAATGCACATTTTCACTTAACTCCTCTTAATGTTCTCAAAGTACCTCCCAAGATAGATAAAGATTATTTTTCAAAAGGACATTCAGGATTTATTATAGAGCAGTGTGATGCAACAATAACTACTTTGTACAAATATTCTCTATCTTCATAACATTCTGAAAACTAAGACACTGACCTGTTGGGATTGTGTATTGAATAATACAACTCTGGCTGAAGAAAGCGGCAGGAACAACTTGGCTTTTTGAAAAGTGTGCAAATATGATATAAGAAATTGGACATGTGATCAAAACTTTCCTTCAGATCTCCTGATAATTTAAATCAATTGTACTTAACTCCATGTTCCCTAATACACAGATGCCATTTTTAGAAAATGGATGAATGCATCCTGATTTGGGGTAATTATCAGAACAACAGGTTCATTTTTACCTAAGTAATTGGGAGGATGGTACCTGCTAAGAACTTGGACTATTTTATAAAAACCTAGGCAGTAGACACAAGTACCTGATCAGTCCTTTTATATGAATAAACTTGTGTAAACTCAAAAGGTTTGCAACAAAAGATAGATTCTAATACATCAGAATTTGTTCACAAATTATTGTTTTAAAATTATTTAAATAATAAAATGATAGTTCAGCACTCCAGGAGACAATGAATGTGTTTTAAAACATTAATGGTGCTAATTTATTAATAAGAAACAAATTATGTCACTTATGCTGAAATGTAAAGGTATATGCAACAAATGTCACAACTTAGTTGATTGCTCTACAGTATTGATCCTTCTCCCTAAGTCATTGTGCAGTTAAGGGCATTTGGGGTAAATATGATTTCTCATGGGACTTGTTCTCAATCAGCTTATAGTCCTTCTCTCCAAATTCATTCCCTACCACAGAAATTGTACATAGCTTATTTTAAATTTTGTTTAAATTTAATGAAGACACTGTATCTGAAATCTTAACTGAATCACTATCCAGTTGGTGTCATAAAATAAACTAAACAATATTAAACAAGGAAAGAAAGTACGTTTTAAGAAAATGTAAATGTTTCTCAAATTTCCAGGTAAATAGCAATTCACATTCATATGTAATACCAAATTAGAAAGTAAATTCCTTAGATTTTCTCCATAAACAAAGGATATTTGAGGGAAGAAGAGGGTGGGCAAAATTAAAGATAAAATTGAGATAAAACTTGTCAGCTCAGAGGATTTAAAACTATGATCTGATGTTATACTCTGTAAAATACTATCATTAGTTAATCTACATATGGTTACTTCAAATCTCTTTGGAAAGAAAAATTCTGATCACTTAACGTACTTAATATTACATATTAATTTTATGTAATAAATAGATTAAAACTCAGGTTTTTCTGAATTTTGGAATATTTTTTTTCCTCCACAAACTTTACATTATGTTTAAGAATTCTCTTTCTTTCTTTATATAAATGCTGCCCATAAATTGGTATTAATTTCCACAAATATCTAAGACCTCTGGTTAACTAAGGGCATAATTTTGCATATCTACTTTTCTTCATTATTTTAATATGTGAGGGGAATATTGGTAAGAAAGGAAAAGGAACACACACATTTCAATATATTTTCTAACACTTGTTTTCCAAGAAATTTGTTATGAAACAATATAAATGAAAGCTAGACTATTGTTACCAATTATAAATCTGTATTATAATTTAAGTGTGTTCATTTTTGTAAAATTCTTAGAAATGTTTCTATCTTTGAAATATCATCTATAATCATTATATTAGAATCATTATATTATAAAATTTGGATGGACATTTTATTAATGGATGTCAAGAAGTTTTTTGGATGATTTTAATAGAAATTTTGTTAATACTGTATACTAATTTCTAGAGAATTAACATCTTTACTATCTTATATTTCCAAATCATGAACTAGGTATGTCTCTCTATTTACTCACATCTTTGGTTAGTTTTATTAGGATTGTGTAGTTTTAAGAATATAACTCCCATACTTATTATGAGGTGTTTTCACCAAAATATATTTTTTAAATATTATGTTATTGCATGTTTTATTTTGTTCTTGATATTTACTGCAAGTATATAGAATTACAATTCATTTTTTCATATTTTTCTTGAGCCAGGAATACTTTTGTAGATTTCTTGAAATTTTCTACATGAACAATTTCTTCCTTAATGATCTATGTGTATTTTATTTTCTTACCTTGTTTTACTGTACAGGACAGAAAGGTAGCCCCATGTAAAATAGTAGTGATAAGAATGGACACTTCTGCCTTCTTCCTGTTCGTAGGGAGAAAGGATTCACTGACCTTTAAAGATAGTTTTACTTGTGGAATTTTTGCACATGTTCTTTATCCTATTGAGAAGTTTCCTCTTGATCTCAATTTTTTTCTGAAGGTTTTTAATTATCAGTTAATGTTGCATTTTTTCAAATGCTTTTTCCACATTGATTGGTAAAATCGTGTGACTTCTAACAACTGTGAATTTGATGAATTATATGGTTTGATTTTCAAACATTGGATCAGCCTTGCAGCTTAGGAGTAAAATATGCTTATTCCTTATGCATAATTCCTTTTCAAATATAGCTGAATTCTACTTGATAATGTTTTTTAAAGATGTTTTGTATCTATGTGAGGAGGCAAATTGATCTGAGATTTTCCTCTTTCTCATGTGTGCATTACTGCTTTAAATTCCCCTCTTGACACTGATTTAGATGTGCCCTACAAATTATGGTTTGCTGCATTTTTATCTTTTTTAGGTCAATGTTATTTAAAATTTCCCTTTAACTATCTCTCTTTGAAAAATGGATTGTTTATGATTGCTGTTGTTTATTTCTGTTTCTTTGTATATTTTCCTTTTATTCTTTATTAAATTATTTATTCTAATTTGTTATACATGATGCAGAATGTAATTCATTTCATATTACACATAGACAGCACAATTTTTCAAGTCACTGATTGTACACAAAGTATTTCCACATCATTTATGTCTTCATACATGTACTTAGGGTAATGATGTCTAACTCATTCCACCATCATGCCTACCCACTTGTTCGCTCCCTTTCTTGCTCCCCTTTGCCCTATCTAAAGTTCCTCCATTCCTCCCATGCTCCCTGCCCGTCACATTATGTATGAGTCAGAATCCCCATATCAAAGAAAACATTTGGCCTTTGTTTTTTGGGGAGTGACATTTCTTTGCTATCATTCAAGTCAAAAAAAACCCACACACTGTCATGATACAAGTTCTTTATTTTTTTTTCAAATTTGTTTTATATTTACAGAGAATCCACATATGTTTATATTTCAGGAGTACATGGACATAATGCATATTCTCTTGTTTGATAGTGTTCTAAAATTCTTGATTAGATCATCTTAGTTAATGGTGTTCATGAGTTTCTCTCTATCCCACATGGTTTATTCATTGTATCGATTATTTAGTCTTCTATCAATTATTGATAGAAGGATATTGAATTTTCCAAATTTTACTCTGAATTTATTTCTCATTTTAGTTGCATTAATTATGTCTTCAAAGAAATATAAGATAGTAAGTCTGTGTTGTTCTAAGCCATGACAATATAAAAATAATATAAGACTTACACATGGAACTTCTGGGATTTTTTCCTATTCACTCTCTTTGCATTTTTCTGTTTTCTTTTTCCTAACTTCTTGTATGCTATTTGAATATTTTTGTATATTTACATTTTGAATTATTTACAGTGTTTTAGTGTGTACCTTTGTGTATTTATTTACTGATTCAAATATTATCAAAGCAAATTGTATGGAATTTTGCCAATTTGAAGGACTGTAGAAATTTTACCTATCTTTAGCTTACTTCCATCTCCTTTCTTTATATTATACATATAACAAATATTTCCCCAACATATACTTACAATTGCATCAGTGTTACAATTTTTTATTCAACTTGCAAATATATTTGATAAAACCCAAGATGACAAGAAAACCTAGGATATTTACCCCTATTTCTGCTTACTCTTCTTTCTTCCTTTTTTGGTATTTTTGAATTCCTATTTCTTCTCCTGTCAGTTCAGAGAAGTTCCTTTACTTATTTTTTAGGGTAAGTCTGTAGTCTGTAGCTGCTTGCATTTTTTCTCCCTTTTTCTTGTCCATGGTATATGGTTGTACTTAATAAAGGAAATAAAGACATTTTTACTGTGCTTCAAAGAAATTGAAGTCCATGTTGAATTATATTTAAACATACCAACAAAGCATAGATAATTCCCAAATATGATCTAATTGATATCCAAATCCAAACAAAAACTGCTAATATGCAATGTAGGGTAAAGGAATAAAGATTAGTCAGATATACTATTTTTTTTAACATGTTACATAATTATATCATTAACCAATGCTTGGAAAAATTTAACAACTTCTGAATAAAAAGTATTAGTCATTAAAGAAAATATGGGATATAGTCAGTGCTTTCTCCTACATATTCAGTTTTGAAGACACTGATTAGATGACAGGATAAATCACTTATACCTCTGGATGTGTACGTTGCTGTGCCCGGCCTTGCTTAACCTGCCAACATTTGACATCATCTCCTCCTCAGCAAGCAGCTGCTCACAGTTGTAACTAACTGTACCTTGACTCCCTTGTTCATTTGTATTTCCCTTTACTTCCTGGACTTCCTTCACAATCTGTCTATCATTTAATTATGTGTGTCTTTCAAGTGTGAGAAAGTCCCACGTGAACAGTAAGTGACCAAAGCCAAAGAAAAACTCTATTCTGTCTTTCTGGTGGATCATTTTAAGGCTTATTCTAGATAAAACCCTCAAAAAAAAAAGAATGATCCTCATTTATCTACTGTTTGACTAGCTGGAGTGTGTACCGTGACATTGGTTTTTACATTCCTGCTTTATATGGCCCATTATCCAATCCTATCCCTATGATCAGCTTTGTAAAAGCCCTTGTCTCAAGCTCTGCTTACCAATCTTAAGATTTATTTTATAGGAAGAAAAATGTTACACCATGATCAAGTTTTACATACAGAAAGCAGTATAGAAATAGAGTTAAGAGCATATATAACTTCTGCTAACTTTGACTTCATTGTCTGTTCAATTCTTACCAGATATCAGAAAGGAAATTCTCCCAGGGCATAAAATAATTGTAAAGCACTTTAAGGATATAGGACAAGTGACATTTTAGTGAGATGATAGAATTAAATATGTAGGATCAATAGATGCATAGAAAAATCATGTCAAATATAAATTCAGTTCTAGGATGCTGAAGAAATAGATGTAATTCAGTACATTCAATAAATTTGGAGAATCTGAAGAGGAAGAAGTCCATAAATTATTTTCATAATAATAAATGTAATCAAATAAAACATGGATATAACATTATGCTGTATATTATTATAGCAGTATAAAACAGATGTAGATACAATATGGATGTCATTATATAATATTTTTTATTTGACTTACCAGAATACAGTGAGAACATTGGAAGCTAGCTATCCACTGAGAGAGAAATTCTATGTTGATAAGATTTCTGATAGCTATTTAAGCAATAAATGCTCAAGACATCAAATGTTATTTTTACTGGATTGTTGAAATAATTTTTGTCTTTTTTCTTAAGAAAAAAAATAAAATTATTCTTAAATCAAATAATTATTTCAGTAATTGCCATTTGAGAACCTGTCAAAGCTGTAAGTTTTATTCTATGAAAGTAAAGTGAGTCAATTTTTGTTTTTGTTAAATGTCTTGCCTTGGGCACAGTGCTACTTTTAAAACAGAATATTGTAGAAAAGCAAATAGCACTTCTGTGACACTCCCTCCTCAACAATTGTCCCTTCAAAAAGGTTTTATTACAGATAAAAATACTAAGGAAAGGGGCTGTCAAAGCCTCTATGAAACAATACCCTTTTTTGAAGTATTGTCTTTGTATGTGTGCTTACATTGTTAATTCTCCAAAGAAAAAACTATTTTTTAATCTACTATATAGGACAGAAATATAAATGCTTTTCCTTTTTTGTCATTTTAAATAAGTTTTAAAAATAAATTTCTCTAAAACATTAGAAATAATTGCATGGGTATGACTTTATTTTTCACTAAGTTATTATACTAGGGCATACTGGATAGGCTAACTGAATTTTCTGTGAATAGAAATGAGAGAGAATAACAATTTTAGAAACCGTTTAAAAGGAAAAAAAAATAGCAGAAGGTAGAAGGTGATGCCAGATATTTCTATTGTCGTAAGTTACAAACTTTTGCCTTGATTCCTTTCTTTTTCTACCGGAAGGGGCTCACTGAAGAGGCTCAATGCCAACAACTCTGAGCCCTTCCAGGTCTAATTCTTTCTCAGCTCTCAACTTGTTTGAGCTCTCGTTTATCACCAGATCCTACACAGTGTCGTCGTTCTCTACAATGTTGTGAGGTGCACATGACCTTAGCTGACTATGTGGTCCTGTTTTATATGAATATTATCACATGATTGATAAGCTTTTACTTATTTGAAGTAAATATAAGTTTTTTTCTCAAGATCATTAGCTTTTACATGATCTCTTAGGAGAGAAAGTGGTTATATAACAAAAAAATTGATGCATGTTATTCATTTCAGCAGACTCGGTCTTTATACCTTTCTTATTAAGAATTAGCTATAACTACTTCCCTGAAACCACCTTGAAGTGCAAATGCTTGAAAACCTATGCTTCAAATTCAAGGTCTTTAGTGGCTTCTGTTCCCAGTATCACAGTGTCTATGGGATTAGGCATGAGACAATACAAGGAATACAGAGTTACAAATATGTGAGGATTTACTAGGCAGGTGTTTGGGAAACATAGAGCAGAAAGGGGTGATCAGAAATGGATGGACCTAGTTATCAACCCAAGGAAGCTGACCTAGTGCAGTACCTAGAGAATTTAGCACTTTGGGAAGTACTTATTTTACACCATCTTTGATACTTATCCCTTATGTTTTCTCTCCTCTTAAGCAAGGTATGTATGGATGGCTTTTATATTCTGTTAATGCAGATACTACCTTTATTCCACTGAATGTAAATTTTTTGAAATGATCATATATGTTTAGACCCAAATTCAAGGAATTTGTTTACAATATTTATTTTAATTCAGCATCAAATCTATCAAAAGTAGCACATACAAGATTGAACCCTTCAAGATGTGAGAAACTCTGTACCTTAAATTCTTTTTTTTTCTGTCTTTTTTTATTATTAGTTGTTCAAAACATTACAAAGCTCTTGACATATCGTATTTCATACATTTGATTCAAGTGGATTATGAAATTCTACCCCATAATTACTATGAGTTAGAGGATTCAGGTTGCCACATCTAATTTGCATAAGACACATGAATGCAATAGTACACTGTTCGTGGAAATGGTATGAATATTTTCAGAGCAGTGAATTGTGAAAAGGAAAACTATTTCTTTTATTGTACAGGATTCAAAATTTTCATTCATTACTGAAAAATATGTACCTGTAACAGTGGTAATATTTGTTTGATTTCATGTGCCTTCCTCATATTTTCTTTGTACATCTAGTTGATAACATATTACAACTCCATAATCTATCATGTATTCACTCAATACTTATTTATTAAGCATCTATTCCATAACAGTATTCTAAGCACTGGGATACAGCAAAAAAACAAATTATAGTATTATTTTGATAAAAAAGACACAGAATCAATAAGTATATTTAAATTATATGACATGCCCAGTTGTTGAAAGCATAAGTCATTGAGTAAGTAAATGTAAATAAGTCTTGCAAGCCCAAGGACAAATTTATCTTATATGCCTGCTTTATCTTTATCTGGGCTATAGGATTGTTTCAAACTTAAAGTGACAGAAAACCTAAATAACACCAGTTAAAGGAAGGATGTTTACTTTATCATAAAAAGTGCAAACTGGAGTTAGGCAATTGCTATCCTTGCTGCAGCTTTCCACTGTCTCATCTGGAATCCAGGTCTTTCCTGTCATTCATCTTACCAGGCTTATTGCATTCCATTTGCTTCCTTCATGTTCCCTCATTGTCACAACAGAGCTGTTATACTGTCTGCATTTTGAGTAGAACTTAAAATTATCAACTTCAAACCACTGGATAGATAGACTGAGGCATTACAATTTCCTGTGAAAACATGGAAGTTAGAAATGTCATCTTTTCTTTTGACTTGGTGACATGCATTGGAATTAAGACTAAATTAGTTCTCTAAAACATGATTGTTTAATTAGACACACAAACATATGCTGTGACCAGCACAACTGTACTCTTGAAGCCTTCCCTTTCAAGGACAGCTTTTACTATGGTACATTTGCCATCTGATGGAGCAGAGAAAACTCCTCAGACAAATGCACCAAGATCTACACACAAGCTCATTTTTTTCTCTTTTAATCTCTCTTCCTCCTTTTGGAAAGGGGTACAGGAAGCAGGAAGAGAATGGAAAGTGAATATAATGTAGAAGACTCAAGGAGAAGTGGCTGAAACTTGACAATAATCAAAATAACAATGATTCTAAAATTAAATACAAAGATTTTGTGACCTTGGCCATGTTGGACAACTTCTCTGAACATCATTTTCTGGGAAAGTAGAAGAACAAGCAGTACAACATTCTCTGGACTGTTGGTGAATTCAGAGGTACCAGTCTTGCAACTATACATAATCATTATTCAAAGGACATGATATATTTATGTGAACATAATATGTACACAGTTACATACTTTAAATTGAGATTCTGAAAAATGCTGGAATGACAAAATTAGCTTGGTCAAGGAGAAAGATATCACTGGCTCAATCTCTGAGCAGTCTTGGTTTTGTTTGCTACAAAAGAATAAACCTCAAAATTAAAACAATTGCATAGTCGATATTGTATAGAAGTCAAAGTATTAACAGAAAGATACAAATAATCTTAAACACTATTTTTCAAAGGCAGGTGAATGCTTTGTGCACTTTTTTTTAGCAAACTAAATTAAATTTTAAAGGTAATATACAAAGGAAATAACCTTAATTTTATTTTAATCTATCATTTAAACATTTTGTCTTAGAGAATGATGAATTCTGAGCAAAATATAAAAAGATCATATCTTATTAATTTGCAACAGCCCACCATTGATCTTGCTTTAAATAGCTTTGAAAAAGAGAAGAATTTAGCTCATCTCTTGTTTTTTATTCATGTTTTTTTTTCTACCACATATTGACTGTTTTATTATTGGCTTTTTGAATTATATGGTATGTCTGAAAAACTGAAACACTTAGAAACATTAAAGCTGACATACTGATGTGTAATGATGGATATGAAGTTTCCCCAAAATTTAAGTGTAATGAGTGAGGATGAACTTGAAAATACGTGTAAATGAATCTGCATCCTGCAATAAACACATTTCTGAAGTAAAAACAGGCAAGAAATATTATTAAAGGCAAAGTGTATAAGGGAGTCCCACATAAATTCTGGAAGACAGGAGAATTTTCAGATCATGATGAAAGTTTGCTTCTCAAGAACAAGAAAAGGAAACAGAAAGAAAGGAAGATCTTATAGAATGTGAGTCAGCTCTCAAAGACTTGGCAAGTTTATGATTTGGATGTGAGGTGTTCCTCAAAAGCTCATGTGTGAGACAATGCAAAAAGGTTTAGAGGGGAATTGATTGGGTTTTGAATTCTTTAACCCAGTCAGAGAGTGAATCCCCTGATGGAATCAACTGATTGGTAACTGAAGGCAGGTAGGTTAGGGCTGGAGAAGGTGTGTCATTGAGGGTATGCCTTTGGGATATAAATTTTGTATCTGGTGAGTGGAGTCTCTTTCTCTCTGCTTCTTGATCATCACATGAAACCACTTCCCTCCACCACACTCTGATGCCATGGTGTCCCAAATAAACCTTCTCCTCTAAGATGGGTCTTCTCAGGTCTTAGTGACAGCAGCCAAAATGTTGACTAAATATAGCAAGGTTGACTGGTGCCAAAGTCACCAGAGTATTCCAGTGCTCTCAGGTTGAGTCTTCATTCCCATCCCTACTGAATTCAGTCATTGGTTGGAAACAGCTAAGGGAAACTGGCTTCTGTGGAACAGGTCAAGTTTTTTCAAAGCACAACCGATGAAAAGAATTCCACAGTAACTTCATGTCCTCCCCATGCTTGAGAAGATCTAAAGAGGGCATTCATTGTTGGGCCAGCAATTCCAAGGTTCCTACGGGCTTCCTTTCTTGAGAGAGGTAAGTGGGACAAAATAGAGACTGGTTGCTGCTCTTGCTTGCTAGGATCACAACCAGGGGATCAATTCCTTCCTACACTATTTGTTCTAAAAGTCCCTTACCTATGGACATTACATCCAAGCTCTGTGGCTCCTTTGGTGTGGTATGATCAGAATCTTCTTTAGTTACTTTGGGCTATTGTAACAAGATGCCATAGAATAGATAGTTTAGCCAGCATTTATTTCTCATAGTTCTGGAATTTAGAACTCTGAGATCAGGATGGCAGCACAGTTGTGTTATTGATGAGGGCCCTCTTTTTATCTTGCTATATCCTCACATGGCAGAGAGAGAGAGAGAGAGGGTGGGGGAGGGGGGAGAGAGAGCATTTCTCTGTGTGTCTTCTATTTGCATACTGTTTGCATTCATGAGTGTCCTGCACCTATGTTTCTGCCTTCTAATTTCATTACACTGGGTGCTGGGCTTCAACATGTGAATTTTTGAGCAACACAAATGTCCAATCCAGAGCACCTTCTTAGGCTGAGTATATTGTGTGGCTTTATTCACAGGTTCAACAAGACCAGAAAATATGGAGGCTTTCAAGGGTTTCACTGTGATGCACACACATTCCCTGATCTCCCCTTACATAAAAGCAGCACTCCATCATATTATTGATCAGGGTTGATAATCACCACTACTAGTAAGACTAGCACTTCTCATCTACTGGCTCCTAGGCACAAGGAATCCAAAAGTGTCGTAACTTGTGGTGCATGGAAAAATTATTCTGTCTCTTGGCACGTGTGCTTCCTTTAGTGACCAGAACTTCCAGGCTGCAGACACAGTGTTTTGTAGATGGAAAGCACAGGGTTCCCTGGTATGTCAGTGGGATCACACCTGCTTCTACTCCTTGATTTTAATGTTTTCTGTCATTTGAGAACACAGAATTGTAGAGGAACATATGATTTGGAGTATATAGTATATTCTAAGGAAAGGGATCCCATTCTTTTTGAGGGCTGTCTCTGACCTGTTGTTTTAGTCAGCTTTTTTGTGATTGTGACTAAAGAACCTCACAAGAACAATTTTAGATGAGGAAAGGTTAATTCAAGGGCTACCAGTTTCAGAGCTCTCAATCCATAGACAGCAAGCTCCATTCCTCAGGTCTCCAGGTGAGACAGAACATCATGACATATGAGTAGGGTGGAGGGAAGTGGCTCACATGATGATCAGCAGCAGAGAGACTTTACTTGCCAGATACAAAATATATACCCAGAAGGCATGTCCCCTCAATGCCCGTCTCCTCCAGCCACACCTTCCCTGCTTTCACTTTCCACTTTCTTAATCCCATATAGGGATTACTTCACAGAGTGGGCCCCAGCTCTCATAATCCAATGCTTTCTTCTCTGAACCATTTTGCATTGTGTCATCCATGATCTTTTAGGAGATACCTCATATTTAAACCATAAAATCTGTACCTTCTGCAGCTCATTTCAGCATTCTCTAAGGCTGCTGTTGGGAATTGCCAGTTGGTCTTGCCACAAATCTCATGCCACACTCATTCTATCTCAGCTATCTCTAAAACCCAATGTTGTATAAATTCGTATGTCTCATGAGTTTGGACCTGCATCAAAGCCCCTTTTCTAGATCCACTCAATGATGGTATTTCCACATCATCTGGTAGATGTGGTAAGTTAGAATTGATTCCTAGAGGTAGAATGTGATTCCTCTAGAACCATAAATGCCTAACAGGTACTGCGCTTGGTTGTTTGTATCAGCACATGCATTGTGTAGTCATTTGTCTTTTACTGTGGAAGGAACATTCTTCTCCGCAGGTGCCGCAGTCCGGTTGCAGCAAAATAACCAGGGGGTGACGAACAACTTGTGTACATTGATACAGCAGGAGTGGGAGCTATTTATTGTAGGACAGGAGGGGTATATATACATTCCACACAGCTTATCTTAATTAACATAAACTAGATACAGCAGCCAATCAATAAGGAATCTCCACACTTAATGGCTCTCTGGCGTTACTTCACAAACCACTCCCTCTGGCAAAATGCCAGGCGCCATCCCAACTTGTTTACAGACCCTAACACACAGGAGGCTTCTCTGTCTCCTTATCTTGTAGGTATCTATGTCCTATGTCCTGAGAAAGTACTCCAAAGTTAATGAAATCTTCCTTATTCATTGTCCTATTCCAGCCCCCCTAATCAAGCCTTCTCAAAATCCAATCTCTGGTGTTTTCCTCTAGCTCCTGGTGGGTCTTGCAAAATAATCATTGTAATTAATTTAGTTTCTTTTTCCCCTTTTACCAGTCCTAGCACATCATTAGCAGGGTTCTGGTGTGATTTGACTCTAGTTATTGATCTGGTATCCAGGGTAAAGATGGGGTTAGCTCTCATGTGGGGTACCTTGCTCTGCAGGGGAGACTCCTACACCTGCGGAGGTCAGGGTGCTGCTCAGCTGGGTCTGTTCTTCCCCAGAATTCGCAAGTCCTTGCTTTAAACCAAGCTTACTGTAAATAAGTGAAATTATTATTTGCATCCTGTATCTGTGGAAAAAATATATTTGTCCATTATTCATATGTGTTTTTACTATTTAATGCCTATTATTTGTGTTACTTTTTTATCACAGAAAATTAGTAAAAACACCAAATTTAGCTACTGTTATACAAATTCACAATTATGCAAATTCTAGGGTTTATAATTGAGTGACTAATATATGATGATATTGTAGGATTTGCAACTTTTTTTTTTCATCCAAGTTTCTCCCCTCCATTAAGCATTCTGTCTGTTCATTTTTTGGACAAACTTTGAGAACAGAAAAAAAAAATAGAAAATATAAACAGGTTTAATTTTTTGAAGTATCAAGTTCATTCCCAAATAGTTTGTATCTAAGACATTGTCTGCCACATGTAAATGACAGACCTTCCTGTAAATATAAAGGTTGTAAAAACCAATTTGACTTTAAGATGACACAGATAATGAATAACACCAAAGCAACCACATCCTAGTAATAGACAAAACTGACTTAAAACTGTCTACTTTTGCCATCATGTCTGCATCACTGAATGTATTATAGAACCATCATTATCATATATTATTTCTAATACTATTGAAGTTGTTTTGAAGCTTATGAAATAATATCTAAGGACCTCTAAAAGTCTTTGGAAGAAAGAATATCTTAATAGATGTCAGAGTCATGAAAATCTTCAGGGGTCATACACAACTGAAGAGAATTAGGTATTACTAGGCCAACAATATGATGAAAAGGTTGCATTTGTCAGCACTAACATCCCACAACTAGCTTTCTCATATTATTTTGTGAAAGTGTTAGGTATTTTTTTTTCTTTTTCTTTCTTGGAAATGGCTTATTTCTCAAAATATTTTCAGTAGCAAATATACAACTATATGTACTTTGCTTGAATTTAATGTAAAATATTGATATATATTAGAAATATTCTTTCTTTAGAATTAAAATGTCTCAGAGAGTGACCTTAGACTAGACCATCTAGAACAAATGTGGGTAATATGAGAACATTTAAAATTCTACAGATTCATGTGGATATTTTGTATTGTTAATAATTTCATATGTATCAATCTAAATTAGACAAATTACAATTACTATATCAAAATTTGAGTTTGAGTGTACATATTTTAAGTAAAAATATTTTAATATTTTAAGTCGTAGTAAAATGCCATTATATTACCATAAATTTGGTAAAAATTAAATAATAATATAGACAAGTATAAGACAAATCATGATATAGGAATAAAGAATATGGAACATTGGTTCCAAGTTTTTGCTAAAGTTTAAAAATAAGATTCAATTCTGATTCTGAAATTCAGATTCTGATTATGCAAACCCTTCTTCAAAGTAATGATTGTTTACAAAAATATTATTAGTAGCTTTATTCATAAAAAGCAAATCATAGAAAATAGCATTTTGTGTGATACACAAAATGGAATGTAACTCAGCAGTGAAAAAGAACAAACTACTGCTACTTATGACGGAGGGCTTGTCCATATATATTGTTGAACAAAAAGAGAAAGACTTAAAAAAAATAAAATAATAATTTTATTTTTATAAAATTCAAAAATATTCTGCTAGAAGTCTAGAGAGTGGTTAGGAATACAGACTCAGGGGAATGCAGGGAGACTGCTGGTGGATTAACCTGTGCTTTGATCTGAATGTTACTTGCAAAAGCCCATGGATATTTGAAAATTTATTAATCTGTACATTTAATATTAGAGCACTTTTACTGTGTGAAAGTTACTTCAATAAAAGAAAATAAACAGAAATATAAGATAATAATTATAGAACAAGTTGGTCAATTTTGGGGAAAAATCACTATGAATAGTCAACTTCTCAATTTATGAATAGTAAAACTAAGATTTAAAGAAGTTTAACTAACTTGCCTCAATGGGTGCCATAATTTAGGAAAGAATTCATACCAAAGTTTTGTCTTTATACTCATTTTTCATCTAATAGTGTTTCCATGGTGTTCCATGCAACACATTTAGAACTAGAGAAAACAATATAATTTGGAGTCATAGACAAGCCTGATCTCTGTTTTAGTTGTAGAGAGAAGGATGACAAATGTCAGATTTGTGTCCTACATCAGTGAACAAGAACAACAAAGCATAATATGTCAGCATTTAAATTGCTGAGGTTATCTTTTTGAAAGGGTACTGACCAGTGATGAATTGCAAACACACTAAAGGCTGGAAATATTTAAGGGTGGCTAACAAGATGGAAACCCTGAAAATGTCCCCTGGAAAATATGGAAGAATTAATTGCTTTTCTGTTGCAGTGTTGTATTTGGCTGAACCGGCTTCAAGTTTAACCTCGCTCTTCTTGCATTTACATCAGTGTTGTTTTAACTGTTCTGCTCTAAAAATCCAGACTTGATATTTCACAAGAGAAAACTTCAATTTAAACATAATTAGTGAATATGCTAGAGACAGCCTCAAGCACTAAAAGTCCAGCATGTCATAAATGTCCAGCATCAAAAATTCCAGCGAAAGATTTACTCTGATATGCTACCTAATAGGAAGAAACTTGGCAAAGAGAAAGAGTTATGGTGACCTCCAAAGTCAAAGCAAGAATGTAGGAAAAATATTGAGCATATTGCTTTTACTTTCTCTTCACATTTAACAGAAGGATTCTGAACATTTAGAAGCACCAAGATTACTTTATAGTTAATTTAACACCTTGGTAATATTCTTCTCCTTTCAAATCATACTTTGTCTCTCTTGTACAACTTGCTTCCTTCCCTAAGATAATCAATTACATTGGTGATGGCAACAGATGTTAAGCTTGGAGTTTCTTCCATGAAACTTCTTTTGAAATTATCAGAAAAGGTAAATGATTTTAATTTACTCTTACATTTAACAAAAAGACACAATTGTGGTTTAATGGCAATATATTTCATTAAAAGAGCATGAGTGTTTTTTCATATTGCAAGAATTTTTTTTTCATAACTTGACTTTTAAGGCAAATGGCAGCAAAGACTTTAAGAATTGGAAGAGAAATTATTGATACCCTCAAAAGAGAGTTCTTTTGAGTGCAGGGAATAGCCACTGCTGCAGGGGAGTGCTGCCTTTTTACAAGCCTAAATATCACATGGGAAGAGTTCCTTCCTCCTTCTTTTCTGTTGCTCAACTTCATGGTCATGCACTTACTGCATTCAAATCACCATGTATTGCCGCAGTCTGGCTGGGCACAAAATCACGAGCCACTCACAGCTTTGTAGATTCAAACAGCAATTCTTTATTCCCGATCTCACACCGGCCCTCTACAAACACGTTCTGGGGAAATCCACGTTCTCTGCCCAAATCCACACCTCCACTGGGCTTCTGTCTCCCAAAAATACTGTTTGAATCCTGTGAGAACTCAAGGGGAACTCAGGCAGCAGGATACGCCCTATTCCCAGCAGGAATAACCTTAAACCTAGAACCACCCTAAACCCGGATTGTCCTAAACCGGGAACGCCCTAAACCCGGATCCGCCCTGGTCCTTGAGCAATGTCACTGCAAAATGTTCTATTTCCACAAGTCCTTCCACTAAGCAACATGGGGTACGCTGGCAAGGAAATTGTCATACCTACTTGGCTAATGGCTCCCAGCAATGTATAAGGGAGAAAAGAACATAGAATTCTGGATTATCTAGTTCTTTAGTAAATGGATTTTTTGACATGTTAAACTTTATTATATCTAGACAGGCATCTTGTCAAGGTCTGAATGTGTCTTCTATATCTATATTCATTGAAATGTTGATTAAAAGGAACTTAAGGTTTAAACTTCTTGATTTAACTGATCCCCGAACCCCCTCTAGCTTTCTACTTTTAGAAGAGAAATGTGATTTGTTAAGAAGAAAATTTCAGGAGCTTGTTATAAAACCTTGACTTTCAACTTCTTCTTCTTCCAGCCTTTGAGTCCTTCTATTTACCAGATTCTTATGTACCACTTATTGTGTCAGATAAAGGGAATTTGAAATTCCCACCATCAGTATATTCAAATCCAATAGCAAAAACAGATGGGTATGAGTGACAGATTTAAAGGCAAGACAGTTTTACCAAGTCTACCGGAAACAAAGGAAGTGTTAGGAAAGGCTTAAGAAGAGAGAGAGTTTTTCTAAAGTATGCTATCTTTGCTGTCTTTATGTAATTTTCATTGATTTTGAAACTCTCCAAGATTATATATTTCCAAACATTAATTAATATTCACTTTGAACTAAGGAAGTTAACTGTACTCAAATATCATAATACACAATTAATAAATATCATAGGTATAGAGATCAGTATTCATATAGAAGAAAAGTGATCAACCACAACTTTTACCTAATGTACTTGGTGAGGATTTTCCCCTATTAAAGAGCCAACACTTTGCCTTTAATTTAGGCCATCCTCAGGTTGAGCAAGCATAACTCAGAGGTGTAAACAAATATTTCCTTACTACCTCTTCAAGTGTGTTCTCTGGAGCAGATTTTCCCCATGTGACTAAAAGAGATTAAGGATTAGGCTTGCCTGAGATTCTTGTGACATTTTTGTATGTTTGTTTTATTTTATCTTTGCTTTTGGGTAGTTGAAAGTTTCTAGATCATCAGTGTCAAGTTCAGTGTAATAGCAATAATAAAATAAGATGAATAATATATCAAAACAAAGTAGTACAAAAATGTATTGCAAGCTGTTTTCATTCTCTATCCTCTGAAGGTTCCAGTTCACTGGTATGATAGGGAATAAGTATGCCCCTATTCTCTCCCAACACTTATTTCTTTCTTTCCTTCTCTATTTTGCAATTAGCCACTTCTGACTCCAACATGTAGAGACAGACGGCTTAAAAACAAGGGCAGTATAAGAGCAAAAGAGTTAAACGAGCTAAAAAAGGATAACTCGGCCAGCACTGACATAACTATTTCCCCTGGCTTTAGAAATTGTATTGCTGACGCTTAATTTTATGGGTGTAGTATTGAGTTTCTTGGAAATCCACTTACATGCCTGGTAGCAAAATATTTCCTACCTCCTTTGTCTTAATGAAATGAATTCTTTTTTATTCTGAATGATGTTTACATGTTCACTGACCTGGAAGCAGCTGTAGATCCCTCTTGCTATATTACTCTTCATTACAGAGGACTTGGACCACTAACCACCAGAGCGAGTGACATGATCCCCTTTCATGGTGTCGAGTCATTCCTTCAAAGTGACACCTTAGCAGCTATATTTTGGAGCCCCTCCTTGCATCTATGTGGTGATATGGACAGTGAGAGACTGGATGTATATCACTTGCAGATCAAAGTGGACAAGAAGATGTGCCTTACCAGCAGCTTGCTAAATAGGGAAGAATTCTAACTACTTAGAGTAATCATGAAGGACCTTCCATCTCTGAATGGAATGCCTACATGGAAGAAAGTCCCATTTCTACCTGCTTGTGCTTTATGGAAGCCTGAAATAAAATTTTATCTTGTTAAGACTTGAAAAGTCTAAGTTTTAAATCTTTGTAACAACAACCCATCAATGACAAAATTGAACTGATCCTCTGTGAAGATGTCAGGTACAGGAGCTTAGAAACCTTATGCCTTTTATTTGTTAATCTTAGTGTAAATATGATCAAAGATAGACCTTCCACATTGTCTGCCTCCACCAAGTTTGGTCACACAAATTTCCTTTGTTCTACTCTTAACATAGCTACTATAGCTGTGTTTTCCTTGTCCCATTAAGATAGAAAAGGATAGGCAATTGAAAGTAGAGACCGGACAGTAAAAGCCAACAGGAGAGCACATGCAAGAACAGCCATTTTAACACACCTGAATACGTTATAAATCAATTCATGGAAAGCAACATCATGATCTGGGCTGCTTCTTCATGAGAACAAATGAAATATCAAGAAACAACCAACCTGGGCGTGGTGATGTACACCTGTAATCCCAGCATCTCAGGAAGCTGAGGCAGTTGGTTTGCAAGTTCAAAGCAAGCCTCAGCAACTAAACCAGGCCCTAAGCAATTTAGCATTATCCTGTCTCCAAATTAATTAATTAATTAATTAATAATTAAGAAAAAAAGGGCTGGGGATGTGGCTTAGTGGTTAAATGCCCCTGGGTTCAATCCCTGGTACCAAAAGCAGAGAAAGTTTAAAAAAAAATCAAGTTCTCTTTATGTGCCTTTAAAAGAAGGAATGCTGTTATGGTTAAATAGCACTCTTATCCCTCCCAGGTTCTGCAACTAGAGTTCTGAGCCTTTTCTTTCACTTTCCTTTTTAATAAAATTTCTGTATCACTTGCTTGTGTCATTAGAGGTGCTCATTCTTTGATTCTGTGGTACAGGAACGGAATCCTGACTCCTGCTAGTAATATAATTTTCCTGTGAGTGACTGTGGAATCTCACAACCATCACTATGCTCCAAAAACTTGAGGGTATAGTGATACTCTTCCAAGTGGACTTCTAAAAGCTATTTTTCCTTAACCACTAACATTCATCTGAGTAATATAGGAGTCATAGAACCTTCTTTTTACCTTCCTTCACAAGTCTTAGGCAAGAGACTCACAGCTTATTTTGAAATGTGGTATTGAGCTTTTAGCAAAACTGCTAATGCAGTCTTTTCTTATATTTATATAGCTCTTTGAAATAGTCTAAACATTTTTATATTTTGTATTTGATCTTACGATAATACAATAAAATACTTAGGTATGTTATCAGGAAATAAAGTACAGTTAAAAAAAGGAACAAGGGAAAAAAAAGAAGAAAGAAAATGAGAGAGACAGAGAGAGACACAGAGAGAGTGCTTCCTTGAGTTCTAATATTTCTTGAGACTGTGCCAGTTACACTTTCTTAAAATTCTCCTTTAATGACTACCATGTGTTTACATTATTTAAATAGAAAGGACAAGACCAGAAGTCTTTGAACAAGTACCATTTTCTCCTCTCAGCAGATGCTAGCTATGCTAGAATAGTTGTAAAGAAGAATAATGCTAAAATAAATAAATGAAATGAAAAAGTGGGAGGAGAAAAATTTAACACCGTACAACACAGTAGTATTTAAAAGTTACTCATTACATTCCGTAGTATGGTGTGCACTCTATTCTGTCCTCTGATTTCCTTTTCCTTGGTGTTTTCGGGTAAAAGGAGCTGTTCTCAATAACTGGTGTCCTGTAATTGATTTTTAAGTAGTGCAGGGTGAAGAGAGGTCAGCAATAAAACAAGGAGAAAAAAAAAAACAGACACGGAGTGTGAGGAATCCTACCAGGAGAAGATATAGGTCTTCTTAATTGTATTGAAGTTTAATCCTTGAGGGATCATCAACTAGCCTGGCAAGTCAGAACCCACAGCATTAAGTTCAAGGACACACAGCAATGAATTACAGAATGCCAGACTCCTGGTAATCCAGGCAATGGTCTCTCCTATCCCCTCTGCATCCTCTCATTTAGTTTGGTTTCTAAATGAGGACATAGACACCTGTTCCAGCAGCAGGTGGTATTTGTTTATTATAGCTTTACCTGCTGGGTTTTAATCAGTCTGCAGCTGTAGGAACCCGTTAAGTAACAGTTTATAGTACCAGATTCTTACAGAGTGGTATTTTCCATGAAGAAGCAAAGTTTTATATAACACTTTCATCATACACAAAACGTCATATAAGCAGCTTTTATTCCTCTATCCCTCTTCTCTTAACATTTAGGACTACTAATTAGTGAATCATTTTACAAGCAGAGTTGAAAAGCCAATTTCTTATTCTTTAGCCTTGAGGGAGACTCAGTTATGTGCTCTCATTACAAAACCTTGTTTCTTAGGAAGAGAACAACTAACCTCTTTCTCGGCCTGTGCTACATCTCTTTTGTGTGCCTCAAAAGGATTGTTAAGGCAACTTTCTCCTAAGAAGGGAAGAAAAAAAATAAAAAAGAATCAAAACAATCAATAGGAGAAAAGAAGCACTGAGTGTACATGAGAATGAGTCTTTGTACTCAAATTACATCATCTCTCCTTAATATCAAACAGGAGCATTTGAAAATGGTTTAAATATAATGAGTTCAAAAGAAGTTATAGGAAGTGAGTTTCCCTCATGATGGATATTTTTGCTGATTTTAAAGAAAGCACATATGCTTATCCTCTTTTTGTGGAAGATGATAATCATTCCATTAATAACTGTACAACAATTGTGGAATTGATGAGTCAATCAATTACAATATATTAATGATTCTAAGCTTCAGGACTGAGACTCCTGTGTTCATACTTTTGTCTCCAGTGTTCAGCAGATATGTAGCCAAAAGTAAGACTCTGGAATCTTTGAGAAGGTAGAGAATGGGTAAGTGATGCTGCTCTGAAAACTCCACAGAGCTCTCTTTCTCCTGCTTGTTTGAGGTCTTTGCTGAGCCAACATCTATCTATAGAAGTCTTTCTGGCTCAAAATAATTATCCATGCCCTTATTTGCTTTATTTTTCTTCTTAGTATTTATTATCCCCCAACATAACATGTACTTGTTCCTTTGTTGTTTATCTTACTCTTCTTAAAGTAAACTCAATCACAGTAGGAGTGAAGGAATTGTGATCACTAATCACCACACCCAAAGAACTTCATATGTCAAGACCTTTATTAGTAATGGATACATATATGTTAAATGGATACATATATGTTTATGAATGAATTAGTGCATGAGTGAATGATAACTGTGTTTTTATTTTAGCTTCAAAAATCGACTCACAAAATTATGTTAGGGCAAAGTGTCACATGAAATGTTGTTGCATTCTCAAAATGAGATGAGAAACTTTCATGTACAAGGAAATGGAGAAGTTTAATTTAAAAAACACTCACATTTTTTGTGTACTTTATGTAAGTCAGAAATGTAGAGAAAAAAAATGAGACTTGCTTCAAGGTAGGAGAGGTGAGTCACAGGCAAATTTTAATGCAATGAAACTCTTCTGTATGAAATTTTAATGGTGAATACATAACATTATAAACTTAGCCAAATCTGGAGCATAAAAAAGGAAATCCTAAGATATGCTATGAGCATCAGTTAATACTAAATTGATAGCAGTTCATCAATTGTTAACAAATGGACCAGAGCAATGTAGATGGGATATGGTGAGATAAGTGGGAATGCTCTGCACTATGTATTTGATTTTATAGCAACCTACTATGCTCTCAAAAATAAAAATCCATTAATTAAAAAATAAATAAGTAACTGAGCAAAAGCAGAAATTTCAGGAAGCAAGCCACTATAATTGCTATCATCTCATGTAAACAACTATGGAAATCTATACATCAACTCTATAGAGATACAAAAGATTATCTGAGTGCAGTCTCATTTTAAAACTTTAGGATGCTAATTTTTCATAAGAACGAGTGACATAAAATGTTCGAACCTTTGGAAAATGTGTATAAAATAAAAATATGGAACTAAATAATATATTTGCAGATAATAAAACCATACCAGAAAAACATGTTGCAAAGCAGAACAAAAAAGAAGAGTTCCAAACAACTAACAGATATTAAAAGAATTTAAAGATACAAAATAACAGCTCAAATAGAACTATTCAAATATAAATAATAAAAAAGAAAAAAAATAATGCAATATGCAAATTAAGGACACAAAATTGAACATATACAAGAAAGAATATTTTAATGACTGTGATAAAGTATTTGAGAGAATAAAAAAATATTTCAAGTTGAGGATGTTATTATATGTGGTAGTAGAAGTTCCCAAAGAAAAAATCAAAATAAATAAAACAAAAATTTAATATAGCTACCATTAAATTTATGAAAAATACTTGAAACTCTATATTAAAAGGGCATGTGGTGTACCAAAATATATCTAACTGCAAAAATAAACGCAAGACATATGCTTTACAAATTATTGTTAGTTATACAAAACCAGTACTTATAGAATCTAGGCACAAAGAGTAAGAACTTACAAGAAAAAGAAAATTAGATCATCTTTTCCCAGAGCAATATATTCTCATGAAAAAATGAGGGGTCATTTTTGAGATGTTCAAAGGTTAAAAACTGTTCAGGGAGTTCTTATTGAGGAAGAGTCACCTCTAATGACAAAGGGCAGTGAAGAAGCTGCAGGATTGACTTGCAAGCAATTGGTGAATGTTTGTACCTGTGCTGTGCCCAAGGAGTGTCCTAGGGGAAGGGCTCCAGACCACAAAGAAATACAGAAACACTGACAAAGGATGGTAAAAATATGTAGCTAATTCTATGACCAAGACTAATATAGATTAAAAAGGAACAGCATAATAAACAGCAACTTTATCTTACAACTGTTCGTTCATAGAAAAGAGTGGAGGAATGGAACACAGCAATATTTTAAATTTATTATTTCTAACAACTATATTGATTATGAATATTAGTAATCTGAATATCTTTAATGCTATTCTAAGCCCATTGTGTGTGTAACTTGCAATAAAAAATATGCATTATATATATAAATATATATCAGGGGTCTATATATAATGTATATATTATATATATGTACATATTTATGTGTATATATATGTATGTACATACATCTTTTTATATATACATGTAAAGAGGTGTTATATGTATGTGTATATATTTATATATACACACACACACATACATATACAGGGTGTTTTAGTGCTTTTAGTCCTGTGCCCTAGAAAATCAGAACTCTGTGCATAGGAAAGGAAGACTAAATTAATATAATATAAAATATTTGGAATATAGCCTCATGGTACAGAATTTGAAATGAAACTGCTACAACTGAGTTACTTTATTCTTTAGAAAGTATATATAAAATTGTCTAAGAGTTTGCAGATCTACTTGAAGAGGTTCATATTGGACAAGATGGATTAAGATTGTTATCAATTGGGCTGATTTAAAACTCATAAAATGTATTTAAATTTATTTTCTATACAAACATACACACACACATATACATATATACATGTATACATATGAAATTATACTGATTATAATGGAGCAGTAATAAATACTATCTCTTTAAATCTTTAAAATAAAAGGGAAATAAGCATTTACTTGTATTTCCCATGTTAACTTAAAAACAAAGAAACAAAAAAAAAAAAAAAACTGAAAAAGGAATATAGTGTTCAGGGGAACTTTTTGTTTTTTGTAAAATTTTCTAACAAAAAAATAAAAAAGAAATTTGTAGGTTTTGGCCAGCAGTAATTTCCCACTTCTGATGTATTAGTGAATCTCAGCATAGAACAAAAATGGTAGTATGACTAATAATAATAATAATAATAACAACAATAATAATTTATCTTCTGATGGAAGCAATGTAATAAGCCAAAAACACAAATAACAGCTTCCAATCTTGCCAAACTAATTCAACATTAAGCATGGTCCCGGATAAACCTGTATGCCACATTTCTAGAAAGAAAATAAATACTCAACTTGCTCAAACAAAAGGTTTAGGATCATCCTCCATCTTTTCCTTCCTTTATTCCTCTGCTCTTAGACCTGTTTCATCAGTCAGTTCCATGAGGTTACAGGCCTGGCCATCTCATCACTGATATGATCTGGCTGTATCTACATTAGTTGTCAAATAATTTAAATTTTTTTTGATTTGTTGTAATTAGTTATACATGACAGTAGAATGGATTTTGACACATTGTACACAAATAGAGCACAACTTCTCCTTCCTCTGGCTATACATAGTGCTGAGTCACACTGGTAGTATAATCATACTTGTGTATAGGGTAATTAAGTCCATCTCTGAAAGAATAAACTGGAATATAAAATGAACAAACACATAAAGAGAGATACTACAAAAACCACAAGCAATAACTTTTTTTCCCAGAAATAATTCAGATTTTCAGGATAGCATTACGTTATATTTTTGTAGTTAAGAGCCTATGATCTTCTGAGTTCAAATCTGCCCTCTATCACTTAACATGTTCCTTAATCAAGTTCTTTGTGCACTCTTTTTCTCATGTGTAAAATGGGGATAAAAAGGGTTCTTAACTCATAGGTAGTTTGTAAAGTTAAATAAGTTAGTATGTGCAAAGTGCTTGGAATGGTGGTTTGCATATAGTGAGTGCAAAGAAAATGCAACTTAAAAACTTAGCATCTCCTATTACCGAGGCAATCCTACATGACATGTTTTGGTTTGTCCCTTTGAAACTCACACTCCTGATAAAAATGTGATACTTTCTTTTCGGGTTTTCTTGGTTTCCAGATATCACTAGTACAGTTTCCCATTATTTGAGAATGCTTTTCTCCAAACAACAGGGCCAATGGTGCAATTCACTGAATAGTTTTTATCTCACTTCACATCTTCCTCCTGATATTGAGAGTTCAAAATTATTCTCAATCTTTTATCCACAGAAAAGAGGGAAGTGTCTGATGTTTGGATCAAGAAGTCAACAATAGTACCAGAAAGAAAAGAGAATGAGAATAAGATAGGAAACACAATGTGGTTGAGAATCCGCATCATACAGCAACTGATTAGAAGGGGTTAGGAAGAGAAGAAAGGAGGCAGGAAGGGAGGGCCTGAAAAAGGGAAGGAGGGAGGAGAGGTTCCTGAACAGTGACTCTAGGGAGGAGACCAAGGCTGTTCACTGATGTTAGGTGAGTAGCTGAGGCAGGAAAAGAAGTCTCAATAGAAAGTGAACTGGAGAGTTTTCTGAATCCTGTCTGGATTTAGGACTAGGATACACTCTTGAACTCCTGAGATCAGGGAACATTTCAGACAAGTCAAGTAAAAAGCAGACTGGTGCTCCTTTTCTGGAATATTCAGAAGAATGAGCTGGGCATTAGATGTCTGCCTCTTTGAAATTCACTTTTCTTCTTAAGCTTTTTTCCTAATTATACTTTAAAGATGCTGGTGTTGAGTCTTTGAAAGGAGAAATTGTTCTTTCAATTAGGAGTGGTTGACAGGATTCATGCTAATTAGCCTCATCTCTCAACACCAGAATGTTACTGACTACAGGAAAGGAAACTGCAACAGGTCTGACATTGGAGTTAGTCTTCAGTTGCTGTTGACAGATTAAAGGAGCTCCACAAACGGTTCATTGTGAGGTAATAATTTAGAACTTTGGATTTATTTTAACATTCTCTTGGTTTGGGCTGTTTCTGCCGTCCCTCCTTGTTTTTGCCATTATTCATTTTCCAGAGACTGAATAGAACACATTTCTTTGTTCTGCCCTCATTACATAACAGGAAGCGGGGATTTGGGAGGGGGGACCACATACAAATAGAAATCATTACTTTGGACATTTATCTTTGGATTTTAGTCCCAATTAAAGACAATACAAGGAACAAAAGAAAACATTCTTAATTGTCCTTTTATTATTTAACAAAATGAAGCACTATAACCCACGTTGTCAAAGGCAAGGCCATTTTTAGGCATCTTTCTCCTCTCCCTGTTGTGCTTCTCCTGGGAGAATAAAGTCATCACAGTTTCTTACGCAGTTTCTTTTGTCAAGGCAAAGGAAAATCATTAAGGTCTTATCTGACCAGGGACCCTCTTATTTGGGCCATCTGTCTTTTTGTGCTTTCTTCAGGGAATACAAGAAAGAACTTTTCCCCCCTCTCATTTAGTGTTTTATGAGATTGTGTGTTAAGCCATATTTTAAGAATTTGAACAAGCAGAGACCTTGCCACTTTGAACATTTTTTTTCTTTTCCTTTTGTGCTGGCCATTTCAGTTGGAGAAATCACACATGTTTTTTTTTCCCCTCTAATAATATTAAGGGAAAGGCTATCTGAAGATTGCTGCTCTCAAGGCCACTTTTGCTCTCCTATTATTGTTCTTACTTCAAGGATGTGATTTCAGGATTGATGTACACAGAAGCCAAACCTGCCAGGTGGACACTCACAGAAAATTAAATGGCATTCACCCACTCCCCAAATGGCCAATTGAAGCTATGCCGAGGTGAGATACTTTGCCTCCTTGAAAAATAAATGGGAGGATAAGAGGGAGAGAAGACAGGAAAAGAGGCTCTTAACCAACTGAAGAGAAATCTTACCTGTTCAGTGTCTTAAAGGTTGTGGTAAGTTTTCACTTCTGAATATAATTGACTGAACGAAAAGGATGGGTACTTGTGACGATTCAAAAATTGAAGAGAGGTTGGGTAAATTTTTTTTTTTTTTTTTTTAGAAAATCCATCAATATTTATCCCATGATAAAACAATGCTTAATGATTGCTACCCATATTGAAGCTATCACATATGTAAAAGAAAAAGAAATGTGAGACCATAAACTAACTTAACCACTACCTTCTCATTTTAAAAAACGCTGTACACCACAACTCCACGGCTTCACAGAACAATGACAATGGGTGCTCAATATGATGATGACACTGAGCATAAATTATTGTAAGAATTGCTTACGCAGGAATAGTTTTATAGTTATTAATCTTATGTTGGCATTCTTGATAACTAATTGTTTCTCCTGGTTTTTGTTTTTTTTTTTCAGTAACAATAGTAGTCATTTAGTGTGTACCAAGTACTGTTTTAGACCCTAGGGAAGTAGAGGAATAAAAGACAGGTTTCTGCCCTCATGGAATTTATGCTTTATGCAAGAACATATCATTTAATAATACTATAAATTACTTTCATTGATATTTATTCAACAGATATTTATTAAGCTACGTTCCCAGCCCTGAAATATCAAGATGCAATGGGAGAGTGGAAAAGAAACATAATTTATAAGAAAATATTTTAAAATACAAATAAATGGACATTTTACATATAAAACTGTTGTTTACTTCAATAATCTGACATACCATCATTGAGTAATTGTGTATCACTGTGTTGCCAGATTTGAGATGGTATGCTAAACTACTATGCTTGAGTACTTATGCACGTCACTGGTAAGCTGCACAAAATAGGACCTTCTTTCTGCCTCATGGAGATAGGTTATAGACCAACAGCATGAAGAAAACTCAGGTTTACTTAGGAACTCAAAGGAGCCTTCTCTAGAAGTAAAAAAAAAAAAAAAGTAAAAAAAAAAGTCTTTTTAGAAATTACTTTGTAATCAGTAGTTGAGAAAGGGAAAATCAGTCAGCAAAAGAAGGAGTTGGGATTATTGAGCATATTTCAAGGTGATAGCAATGCAACACCAAGAGGAAAGAAGGTGCATAATTGTGTGTTTGCCACCCACTGACAAACTTTTGGTAGGTTTGGGACTTGGATTTCAAAGGTGGTTTGAGGAAGGTGGGCCTGAAAGATAAGCAGAACCTTTGTAAGTTTGTAAAAGTCCTTGTAAGCTATGTTTGGTTGCTTGAATTTTAAATGGAAAACAGTGAAAATGCACAGAATGGTAATATGAAGCACAATGTGTTAAGTCTCAGGGATGACCACCAACTCCTACTAGGCTTTTCCTTAAGAATCACAGATATATTAATCTAGGTTTTCAATGGACATCTCTAACCTCCATTTCCCTGTCATTTTGACCATAAACAATTTATCAACATACAGATATCTGACCCCAGTTCAGTATCTCAAATCTGGCAATAGAGTGATACACAAACTGGTACATCACCAGAGTTCAGTCATGCTACTGGCATCATGAGAGGGACAAGGACAATCATTTCCTGCTTTTATGAGTATTAATTACTCTCTGAAATTTTTAAATTTGTTGTTTTTAATTGGTACCTTATAGCTATATACGTAGGTAAAATTCTTTGTGGTATATTCATATATGTACTGTTTGAGACAGTTTTTTTTTTTCTTTTGCCTCTTGCAACTGAAAAGCCTGACAAGAACAATTAGAGGAGGAAAAGTTTATTTGGTCTGTAGTTTCAGAGGTCTCAGTCCATAGATGGCTGACTCCATAGCCCTGGGCCTGAGCTGAGCCCAAACATCATGGTGGAAGAGTATGGGGGAAGAAGCAGCTCAGGTCATGGCAATCATGAAGCAGAGAGAGAACTGTGCTCAACAGAGACAAAATATAAACCTCCAAAGTATGCCCTGTTCTTAGTGACCTGTAGCTATCCAACCTGCTTATAGTTAGCTCTCAGTTAAACCATATAAGTGAATTAATGCACTGATCAGGCTAAGCCTTTCATAACCCAATCACTTTATGTCTAAAATTTCTTGCATTTTCTCACACATGGGGTTTGGGGACACAGCATATCCAAACCATTAGTATGTACATAGCATAACTTTGTCAATTTAATTCAGTAATGATTCATTAATTCCTTCCTTTTCCTATCTCTTCTCTTTCCTCCTTTCCTCCTTTCTCTATTTCAAGACCATCCCTTCTACTTTTATGGGATCTACCCTCCCTTATTTTATTTTGCTTCCTCAAATGAGAAAAAAAAATTCCTCTACTTTCTCCGGCTGACTTATTTCACTTAGCATAATATTCTCCAATTTCATTCATTTACCAGCAAATGCACTAACTTTATTCTTTGCTGTAGCTGAATAAAACTTTATTGTGTATACATACCAAATTTTCTTTATCCATTTACCTGTTCACAGGCACCCAGGCTAGTTCCACAACTTTACTATTGTAAGTTTCACTGCTGTAACCATTGATATGCCTGTATCACTAAAGTATGCTAATTTTAACTCATTTGTATAAATACCAAGGAGTGTGATAGCTGGGTGATATGATGGTTCCATTCCTACTCTTCTGGGAACTCCATACTGCTTTCGAGAGTGGTTGCATAAATTTGCAGTCCCTCCAACAATGCATGAATGTACCTTTTCCAACACATCCTCACTAGTATTTATTATTATCTGTATTACTGATGATTGCCATTCTAACTGGAGTGAGGTTCAATCTCAGTGTACTTGTGATATGAATTTTCGTGATGGCTAGGAATGTTGAAGACCTTCATATATTTGTTGGCCATTTTAATTTGTTCTTTTGAATACTGTTTTAATTATTTTGCCAAGTTATTGATTGGGTTGCAGCTACTCTCGTATCTGACAAAGTAGATATGAAAAGAAAGAAAGTCACTTCATACTAGTTAAGGAAATCATTTAACAACAAGATATATAGTTTGTAAATATTTATGCTTTAAATGTCAGCACACTTACATACATAAAACAAACCTTTCTCAATGTAGATAATCAAATAGACCATGATACAGTAATACTGGGTGATTCTGACCTACCTCTCAACATCTGATAGGCAATCCAGACAAAAACTAGGTAAAGACCTTTCAGAAGTAAAAAATATTGTTAATCAAATGGACCTAACAGATGTCTATGAAATATTTCATCAGTCAACAACAAAATTCACCTTCTTCTCAGTTACAATGGGACTTTTTCTCAATAGACCATATTATAGGACACAAAGCAAGTCTTAGCAAACACAAGAAATAGAGATAATTCCTTGAATTCTCTCAGATCATGATGGAATGAAATTAGAAATTAAGAGCCAGATAAAAAACAAAACCCTTTTTTACACCTGGAGACTAACTAAGTAACATTTTTTTTTTTTTTGAATGAGGAATAGATCATTGGAGAAATTGTGGAGAAATAAAAGAAAATATGCTTATAAACAAAAGATATACAGTATATAAAAAATTTCTGGGACAGTCTGAAGGAAGTTCTAAGAGGAAAGTTTATAGCATTGAGTGCCTACATTAAGAAAAAAAATTACAATAAATAGTCTAATGTTATACCTCAAGACCCTAGAAAACAAGAACAAACTAATTCTTTCTGAAATTCTTACTGTTTTTCTCTTTGGTTAGCAGTTATGTTTTTACCTTAGTCTTTTACATTCAATACTATTTTGAATAAGTTATTTAACTTCACCTTTCATAAGTAGCAAATAACAGTGTTGATATATTAACTCATCATTGATTCCTCCCTTGACTAATCCAAGTTGGCTTATCTTACTCCTTCTTTTTGATTCTGTTAAAGCCTATGCTTATCTCTGTGTAACACCAGAGAGTTTGTAATAAATTTGAGTTCAACTTTCTGATAAATAATCTACACACTCTGTCTAAGCAATGATTTAACCTCCCTGAATTCAAATGTTATTTATTGTTTACCTCTAAATTCTTGGCACTTAGTAAAGAATCTGGCATGTATTATGTCTCATGAAATTTTGCCAAAACATGGGATGACTGAAAACTTTTGAGACTCAAAAATTTAAAAATCTCTCTTCCATGGTCCACATGCTGGGGGCAGAAGAGAAACTGAGTATGCAGCTGTGATCTTGTAGGTCCTTAGTATTGTAAAAAATTATGTACAAATACAGTAAGTCAAATTCACTTAGAGAATACAATGGCTGACAAGCAAGATGTAGGTTTCTTTCTGCCAATGGAACCACCTCCTCCTAAGCTTATCAACTTCCATATTACAGCAAGTCTTTTCAGATACTTCTGCTAACTGTTTGTTTGATTATTTCAGATTATTCAAGAGTTTGTATATGTCCGGCTCAGATAATAAAATGGAAAACTGACTTCTATATCAATCTTGAACTTGGGCAATGTGCATCTGGGCCCAAGACCTGGCCTAGTGTTAGCATGCTATTAGATGAAGAAAGAAAAATACTATTGATATCAGACAACTAAGAACCATGTCTTGGATGATAGCTGTAACTAAGATTTTTCTATTGCATGTGTTTTTATAAGAGGTCTAATCAAAATGTAACCAATTATAACCTTTTGACATTATTATTAAGAATATATTCCTTTGGAATGAAATATACTTGAATACTCCAGTTTCAAGAAGTGCATTATAAACTAAATATACTAATGCAAGTCACAAAAGGAAATTTTGCATTTAAAAGCAAACTGTGAATTAGTGTAACTCATTCTAAATTAGGTGACCAATTATTAGTACCTGAAGGAGGTTTGATCAATCATTTTGAAAGGCCCCATTTTTGTTTTCTTGTTCTTGGTGACATTTTGCTTTCAGTGAACAATGGAGTCTTTAAGAGGAAGCTTCTTCCACCACATTTTTTTAAATCAACATAAGTCTTAGAACATTTTTGTCCAATTACCACTTTCTTTAGCCACCAGAGCTCAGTCAGCAGTCAGCATAAAGAAGTGATAATGAAAAGATAATATCTAACCAGGCCATACTATCCTTCAAAAGAACAAGGCATATATAGAATGCATGTTTTTGTCTGACTTTGACTTTCATTTCCCATTATGCTTGGCTTAGAACATAGCAGATATTGATAGCAACCATAACAGAAGAGAAAGCAGTGACACATAGAGGGATAACACTGAAAAATATCTTATGTTGTACTGATAGCTTTGGGTTATAATACTTCAATAGTTATTCGCTCTTTCTCTGAGTTATCATGAGCAATGACCTGCCTCATTCGGATACTGAAATGAAGTTCATTCTATTTGATAAATGAGATGATTTAAAGAAAGAAGAGTTATTTGAGACTATTATAAAGGCAAAAATGGGATGTTTCAAATTGCTCTTATAATTGCAGGCAACACGGAGATTCATATAGATGGAAACTAACAGATCATTTTACTGCTTTCAGACTGGGATAACTACTTTATGTATGTTATAGAATAGGATACTCACAAAGATACTCCAAAGTAGGGGTTATTAGATCTATTTTAGAGATGTGAAAAGAGAGGTCTAGAGAGTTTAATTAACTTGCTTAAGATAACCCAGTTACTAAGTGAAGCATCAAAGATTGAACAGATATACTTCTGTACTAACACCAATGTCAGCTTCTCAAAAAAAGACTCAAGAAATAGAGGGTAATTTTTAAACCTCATGTGAACAGAATAGTGTCCTAGGATGATCACTTATATTAAAGGATATTGAAGTACTAAGCAGCAAAAAATATCTTTAAACAAGTGATTTTAAGTTATCCTGAGTTAAAGAGGTTAATGAATCTTCTTTACTATTTGAATTATTGTAGCTTTAATGTGAATGATATACCTCTGAATATGTATAGAGGATGTAATATTCTTCAATTTATTTGTTTTCAGAAACTTTTTTCTTCAGAAACATAAGATTAATTCTTCATGAAATATGCAGTGGAAATCACTTACTTTTATGGGTTGGATCTGGAATATCCCCCAAAGGATCTTGTGTTGAATGTTTGCTCTCCAGTTCAACAATATTCAGAGGTGAGACTTTTGAGAAGTAGTTGGAAAGCTGAGGGCTTTAATCTCATTGGTGGACTAATCCATTGATGAATTCATAACTACTATGGTTTAGTTATGAGCTGTCCCCCCAAAGCTCAAGTGTCAGGCAATGCAAGAAAGCTTAGAGGTGAAATGATTGCCTATTCTGTACATTAATCCCCATTGGGGATTGATGGAGTGGTAACTGTAAGAAGGTAGGATGTGACTAGAGTAGTTTGGTCAATGAGGATGTGCCTTTGGAGTTTATATTTTGTCCTTGGTGAGGGAAGCATGCTCTCTCTCTCTGCTTCATGGTACCATGTCCCCAGCTGTTTTCCTCCACTACACACTTCTTCCAGGATATTCTCCTTCAACTCAGGCCTCATGGAATGGAGTTGGCCATCTCTGGAATGAGACCTCTGCAAAATAAATGTTTCCTCTTCCAATTGGTTTCTTTCTCTCCCTCCCTTCCTTCCTTCCTTCCTTCCTTCCTTCCTTCCTTCCTTCCTTCCTTCCTTCTCTCCTTTCTTCCTTTCTTTCTTTCTTTGTCACAATGGTGAAAATGTTGGCCAAAACCGTAACTAAATTGACTATTGGAAATTGTAGGAATTGGGACCTATTTGAAGGGAGTGGTTCCTTGGGGACTATATATTATCACTAACCCCTTTCACTTTCTCTCTTTGTTTTTCAGGAGTCATAAAGTGAGAAGTTTGCTCCACCACATTCACCATGATGTGCTGTTTCATCACAGACTGAGGACCAATGGACCCTGCTGACCATGGACACAAACCTCTAAAACCATAAGCCAAAACAAACCTTTCTTCCATAACTTGATTTTCTTGGGTGTTTTGTAGCAGAAACAGAAAACTGACTAACATACAGAAATAGAGAATTACATTAAAAACTTATTTGGTATTTATGCTAAATGGGGAAATTTTCATTAATTTTAAAAAGGTAGAAATATTATAGTCCTAGGACTATTATATTATATATTATATATTATAGTCCTAGGACTATTACTGGCAATAATTAGAAATTAATACAAATACTAAAAATCTAAATTATCAATAGACTTCTTCTGAACTCACTCCATTTTCTACTCATTAGACATAGAAGATGGATGGATCTAACAATGTATTTAGGGATACTAAAATCTAATAAAATGGTTTGCAAGTAAAAGAGACAAAGTAATATACTGAACCGTCCACGAGACCGTTCCAAACTTTATATCCTGTTACCTTTGAAGTGCCAAAATCTTTACTTATTAACTCATTTAATTTTTTATAAACTTTCTGAGGAAGGTATTCATGTTATCTCTTTTTCACAGAAAATAAAAGGAGATTAATTTCTCCAGTATTTTATAACTGTAAGTGATGATACTAGAATTTAAACTCAGGTCTATAACTTTGCACTGAAGCATCAGATCAGAGGAATTCAAACATTTATAAGCATGAAAATTCCTAGTAGTGTGTCATGGAAATAATTGGTTTCAGCTGTAATATTCTGACTTTGTATGTGAATGAGAAATGTCTAGGAAAAGACATTTTTACAAATCACTCAGGAGATTCCAATACTGGTGATTCAGAGAGAACATATCGAGAAATAGCACTACTGTTTAGATGGCATCACATATGCAAAAATAATAATTCAGTTTTTAACATATAACCTATATGTATTTTAAATAAGAAGAAAAAAAACATTAATGTTAGAAAAACTTAGAACTGAGTTTTCAATTGCGATAGCATTTGTACTTTCTTATTTGCTAGTGACTGTTAACTCATTCTCTGGGTACAGTCTCAAAAAGCTTTATTCATATCTACTCACAATATAAGGGTAAGAAACAGAGTATAAGTAGGCATACAAGTCTATCACTTTAAATAAGTTTCAGAAAATAATACTCTTTGAATAGTTGGCTTACAGAGACATTTTACATATATGAAGTCAGCCTGTATGTTATTTGCAAAGGCAAATAAGACAGAAAAATAGTCCACAAAACCTCAGGCTATTCCAGTATTGTTATTAATGACCAGGATGTGTTCAATGACCTTTAATCTAATTAATTATCAGGAAAGGGTCATGAATTATGACTTATGTACTTAAAGCTCCTCTAATAACAGTGTGACCTTGAGCAAATCATTTACCCTGTCTGGGGTTCCATTTCCTGATCTGTCCAATAAAAAGTCAATAATTCAATCTAAAATACTATCTGCTATCAAGCATTTACCTGGGACACAGTTTTGAGCTAAGTGCTTATTCCTCATTACAAAACAGTTGATGCAGTCATGTTCCTCATTTTATTGGAGATGTAACTGCAGCATTGAAAGGCAAATGGTTTGGCAAGGTGACAAGCAGTAAGTGGCTAAACTAGGTTTCAAACTCCAGTATTTCAGCTAAATGCCTATTTTCTTGAAACCATGTTACAGGTTTTACTTATACAAGAAGCTAATGACCCCGTTAGTTGTATAATTCTTCTATATTCAAGGTCTTAAGAACACTACCTTAAAGCTATGATAGAGTTCATAGAACTTCTTATAATTGACTCATGCTTGCAGGGCATTTTACATGGAGGAAATCTGGCTCACAGTTGCACAGAAAATTGGGAAGAAATTTTGCCTTGCATTTCATATATTTGACAATTATAATTGGTAGAAATAATACTGGGAATAATGATATTCTTCAACTTGATTTTTTAAAATACCTACTTCCTGCCTGTAACCTTACTAAAGAAAAATATAGGAAATCCTAGAGAAAGGCATTGTTGTTATAATATTAGACTTCACTAATTTTCCTTTGACCTCTTTGAAGCAGGTTTTTTAATCTTGGAATATGACCAACAGTGTTCATCTAAATATTTTTTTTTCATCTTCTCTAGGCATGGGAAAAATGCCAGATATTAAAGTTCATTATTTTAGCTCTTTTAAGCTACTTCTGAAACCCAGGCAGAGGCAATTATATTACCAAACAGAGGATGCAACACCCCCATGGCATGACTGTGTGCATTTTCTGGGATTTCATAGTGAAATCTCAATATTCATTTTAGCTTATCATGGAATCACTGAGCTGGAAGGAACTTAGGTGATCAAGCATTCTGGTTTTATCATTTGAGACAGCAGCAAAACGAAAGAAGGAAGAAGTTACAGAAGGAGGAATGGAAAGAAAGAAAGGAAGGAAGAAAGGGGAAGTAGGAAGGTGAGAAAGCAGGCAAAAGAAGGCAAAAATTAGATTGATATAACTCTTTGCCATTACTATATTGATTATATATATTATCATAGTCGATGCGTCCATGATTAAGATAAAAATTAAGGGATAGAATTTGGAAGTTTGTCTACATTAAATAACTTGCTATAGACATGTTTCATGGTATAGTACTGGATTAAAATATGAATTTTTTTTCTATACCATACCGCTCATCATGATGCACAATACTATTTATCAGTTTTCCACTCAGGTCACACAATAATTAGTCAAAGATTTGAAACTTGAATCAGTTTTCTCCGCTGGTCCTCTTCATTGCATCTCACCACCTCTTCTCATGACATTTTTGCCTATGAGGCATTGCATGGCACATGTGATCATGAGCTCCGAAGTCACTGAATTGTATGTCCATTAGAATGATAGGAATACTAATAGAAATGCACATCTGTGAAGGCCAAATATAATTCAAATCTCAGGAAACAAAAATAAGGCCAGTTATTTTAATAAACCCATAAGACCAAACAATGAGATTGGTAATGTAAAGATGATTATGGTTAGGTTTGTGTTATGATTAGAAGTTGGTTCAGCCTTGTTAGTGTAGAAAATTCCTAAAAAAACTTTATTGATGATGGTGAAATGTGATGATCATTAATTATTACCCAAAGTACAGGTATGAAGACTTGAATTGGTGTGAATATACTATATATAATACCAGGTATATGAAAAATCGTGCTCTATATGTGTAATAAGAATTATAATGCATTCCACTGTCATATATAAATAAAAAAAAGCTTTAATTTTTTGGTTCTTTAGACTTAATTGTTTTTAAAACAACAACTCACATAAACTCTGGGTATATATTATAGTCCTTAGTTTTAAAAAGAAAATGCAGCTTTGAAAATTTGAATGAGTTCTTTGTAGATTTACTAAATGACAGACATGAGTTCAAATCCAAGAATTCTGTATCTAGAGTACTTTTACTGTACATAGCCAGTGTGAACTAACAGATAGCTTTGGAACTCTCCATCCAAATGCAAAACATTCAGTCCAGATGAAGCTGAATTCTACATCAAGATAGACCACATTTTTTTGTGAAGACTTTCCACCTTAACTTGAAGCTCATTAATAACTTTATTAATATGTGTCTATTAGTACTTGTTCTGCAAATTTTAACTATTTATGTATAGTATTGGTGATTATTTATACATTGAGCAATTTTTCCAATTACTAAATATATCACATTAAGTATTCAGTACCTTTGGAGTACCTTTGGAATTCAGTACTTTGGGGTAACAATTATACTGAGAACATGTTTTCAATAGTCTGACTATGGTATATTCCATAGAATTCATATTATGCAATTGCCATAACCCAATAGAAAGAACATGAAGTCAGTAATTACAAATACTGACTTTTAATTTTAGAAATAGAAGCAATTTTTTTAGCCTTCACCAGATCCTTTGAGTTTTCAATGGAATCACATTGTTTGCAACACAACTAGCTAATGATCATATCAGGGATCAGGTTATACAATGAAATTCATTCGTTTGATACAAACTGTATGCACTCCATGTACAGGCATGCACTACCTGAGGACATTTCATTCAACAAGAACAGTTATCTCAATAGATTACATTACATAGTGAGCCATAGTCATCTTAGTTTGTGTAAATATACTCTATGGCATTCACAAAATAATGAAATTCCCTAAGTCTGCCCATCATTAAACACATTGACAAAAAACTATACTAGAATCAGATAATGTATAAACATTTTTCTATGAATAAGAGTATTACTTGTATAATATATAAATAACAGGGTGAATCCCAGGTTTTTGAGTTGATACAACCACTCAGCAAATGGATAGACTTAGGAAGTCTACCTCATCTTCCTGACTACAGGTTTCATTTCAGAATTATGATTACCCATAGCTAAGTTGAATGGTGGGTAGTAACAAAAGTTCTCAGTTTAATGATTCTATATAGTAAATACTAAGAAAGTACCAGCAAAAAGAAACATATATATATATATATATATATATATATATATATAATATATATATATATATTATATATATATATATATATATATATTTCTAAATGAATACATTTACCAAACATTGAGAGTCTATTCTTTCATTTAAATTTTAAGAAAATATTTATTAAGCAGATATTATAGAAAATCTATGATTAAAAAAACAGAATATAAAGATTTAAAATACTTCAGGACCATTCATAAGTGATATTTATCAAACCATTCATAAGTGGTATTTATCAAACATTTGGTGGATGACAGAAGATTTATCACAGATTCTAATATCCCTCTTTCTCTTTTAATTGCATAGTAGGTTTCTTTTGGCTTTCTTCATGAAGCTGATTTTGCACTGTAATAGTCAGGTAAGTACACAGGAATACACGTGTGGAGTAACAGGCGAAGGCATCCTTAGGTAACACTACCATGTGTGTGTGGTTCATTTGACTGTGTGCCATAAGTCTTACCTCCTTACTTTTTGTTTGTTCTAAAAGAAGTATATTGAAAAGTAGAGTCATTTCCCATAGCCAGTGATAATATATTTTATGTAAAATTGCTGACTTACAGCTGTGTGGAAAATATTTGTTCATCCCCTGCTTCTCAGCCTAGTGAAATACTGTCTGTCCACCTTTCAAGAACTAAGCCTTTTCTTAACCCTACACCTGAAGAATTTGTCAATCTCTCCTGTGTATAAGCTTGGTTACTGCATTTGTCACATTTATTTACTTTATATATAGTAAGGAAAGATGGTCTTTGATTTTCCTCAGAAGTAGAATATAAAATTAGAATCTCTCCGTAGCAATTAATAAATATTCCCACAAAAGAGACCTAAAAAAAGGATAAATAAAGAAAAAAATCAGGAACATGGAAGGGGAAAAGATGGCCAACATACCATTTCAGTCAAAGTCCCAAGATAGTCCTGATTAAGGCTTTTTAGTTTATAAAAAAAAAAAAAAATTGTTAAAGAAGTGGAGTTTTATGCCTCCTCCAGCAGCCAAGCACTACTATCTCCATTTCCATGCTACACATGGGGTCTTGCTTCATGAACTTGTCATTCCTCTGATGGTGCGCACTTGATAGAGTTCCATGGAAAACAGACTGTAGATTAGGGAGACTCGCTCAATTTGTGAGCGCCACAGCTATTCCAAAAGACACATCACATTCACACCTTAAGAATCCACTTCCATTTTGGTGTTTTCTTTTACATGATTGTGGGATGGCTGTTTTGACTCTTTCTTTCATAAAACAAAGATTCAAATGAAACTACTATAAATAGAAGAGCATTATCAGTAGAAAAGACGACTTGATGGGCTCATCACTAGGCCAGTCATAACTGAGGAAGAATCAGTAAATTTAGAGATAAGTAAAGAGAAGTCTTCCAAACTAAGACTTAAAAATGGGGAAAAGCTATAAAACTCACCAGAACCAAGCAAAGAAGAAAAATCCAACAGTTTGGGATGACATTTAATGATTTGGTATGTGTAATTGAAACCCTGAAGAAGACACACAGAACAAGAAAAATAATTTTAATGAAACTGTGGAGAAAAAAATTTCCAAAACTTAATGAAAAATTAAAAAAAGAAAAGTAAAATTTCAGGCTGGGGATATAGATCAGTTGGTATAGTGCTTGTCTTGCATGCACAAGGCCCTGGGTTTAATCCTCAGCACAATAATAACAACAACCACAACAAGGTAAAATTTTAAAGAATCCCATGCAAAATATAAAACAAACAAAAAACATATCTAAACACATCAAAGACAAATTACTGAGAAAGAGAAATAAAAAATATAGGAGTCAATCAGATAAAAAGGAAGATTTAAAATAGTAAAATCAAGGGTTACAATATATTTCTCATAAGAAACCAAAAGACAAATGATAATGAGAGGAATCTTCAAGTACTGAAAGAAAATAAAACAAATAATCTTTTATTCAGAACTCTATATACTGTGAAAATTTTCAAAATTAATGACAAAATAATGACTTTTTAAGTAGAGTAGTACTCCCAACACACAAATTTTTGAGATTTTTTTAAGTCTACCAGGTGAAAATTTACACTAACAAAACAAAATCATGGAAACATAAAACAGGATACACATACACAACTTTATATGTGTACACACACACACACACACACACACACACACACACACACATATATATATATATATTATATATATATATATAATATAATTTTAATAACATGTATATAACTTTCAAAACAAATAAAATAATGTATTGTTAAGTTTATAAAATAAAATTAAGTGTTTTACAATGATAATAATAGAAAATAAAAAAGTATATATTTTGCAGGGTTGTATGTGTGAAATACTTTAATAATACTTGAAGCAGACAAATATGATAGAATTAAAAACAGAACACATTAAATTTTGATAAATATGCAAATAATGTTGAGAGAGAATAAGGAAGTTGGAGGACATGTAGTTAAAAATATTTTAATTATTTGTAAATTAAATGAATATATTTTACATAAATCCTGACTTAAATATTCAAGTTACTTAAAACATGATAATGAGTAATATTAATAAATGGATTATGTATTTAATCATATTACTATTACAGTTATAGTTCTTTTTAAATTTTTATTTCAATTGACATAATATTTCTACATATTTATTGGGGACACTATGATAATTTGATAGTATACCATGTGTATGATCAAATTGGAGTAATTAGCATTTCCACCTCTCAAAACATGTATATTTTCTAATTACTAGGAATCTTCAAACTCTTCTTTTCCAATAATTTTAAAATATATTGTAAATTCTTAAAGACAATAGTTATCCTGTTGAGCTCTAGAACACTAGAAATAACAGGCTTGAAAGTATAGTTAGATGAAGAAATTAGTTTTAATGAATTTTTAATTTTAATAAGATATACGAAAGTGTGATTATGTTCAAAATAAAATAAATCTTGTATATTAACCAAATTATTTTGAAATAAAATGATAAGTTGTCTGAAATTTGGCTTCAAAATATTATTAGATGTGGAAGAATTGTTTAAGAGAATGAACTAAGCAAAATTGACAATGGTCCTCTGACTCTTAAATCTGAATGAGAGTTCAATTGGTAATTATTTGATCAATCCTCGTATATGTGTGAGAATTTCTGTAGTAAATGGTATGTTTTAGATTTGAGGTGTCCCCAAAAAGCTCAAGTGAGAGAAAACACAAGAAGTTTAGAGGTGAAATGATTGGGTTATGAGAGCCTTAACCTAATCAGTGAATAAATACCCAGATAGGCATTAGCTGAGTGGTAGTGATAGGCAGAAAGAGTATGGCAGGAAGAGGTGAGTCTTGGGGGCCTTTGGGTGGAAATGTTGTCCTTGGTCTGCATTGTATCTCTCTCTGCTTTCTGGTGTCATGTCCTGAGCTGTTTTCATCCACCACATTCTTCCACCAGGAAGTTCTTCCTCTCTAGGGCCCTGAGCGATGGAGCCAGCTGTCTATGAACTGCAACTTCTGAAACTGTGAGCCCCAAATAAACTTTTCCTCATCTAAAATTGTTCTTATCAGGACTTTGTTTGCAGCAGCAGAGAAAACTAAAACATGGTTAAAACATTGGGAAAGAGATAAAGGAAATCTAAATTAGAGTGAGTGAACTAAATGCTTCATTTTTTATGTAGACCTTGATTAAAATTTATAAACCAAGTTATAGGAATATGAACATATTAATTACTATAACAACTTGAATAAAATATAAAATATTAAGGAAAGTAGTAGAGATAACTATAGTATGCTTTATTGCTTTGCTTGTATTTATTTTAATTTGCGTATATTACAACTTAACCTAAAAATAGTTGGATAATAGAAAAGCAAACAAATAAATAACCAAATTTAAAAATGGAAAAAGAACCTAAGTGAACTTTTTAAAAATATAAGACATATAAATGGCAACAAGATTATGAAAAGTTAATGAAATGTCTGTGAACATACTCAACATCATTAATCATCGGGAAAATTCAAATCAAATCACAATGCAATCTGACCTCCCATCTGTCAGAATGGCAGATAACAAAAAAAAAAGGTAAGAAATAACAAACGTTTTTGAGAACATGAAGAAAAGATTAACCTTCTAGATTGTTAATATGAAAACATTATGGAGATTCATAAAACAATTAAAAATAGAACTATCACATGATCCAGTAACCCCACCTCTTGGTATGCATCCAAAGAAAATTAAATCATTATCTTGGAGAGTCGACTACATCCTATGTTTATTGCAGCATTGTTCATTACATTCAAAATATGATACCACTCAAGTGTCTATCAATGAATAAACCCATAAAGAAAATGTGATATATACAGCCATTAAAACTAACATTTTGCCTTTGCTAAAACATAGATGAGTATGAAGTTCTTGATGCTACATAAAATAAGCCAGACACACAAAGTGACATACCAGATAATCATATTTTTGGGAAATGTAAAAATAAATAAATAAATAGGTAGATAGAATCCAGAGAAGTAGAGAGTAAAATAGTGGTTAACTGGGGCTGGGGTGTGGGGGAAATGTAAGATGTTGCTTAGAGGGTTTAAAGTTTCAATTTAAGATGATTAAGTGCTAGAGAGCTAACATAAAGTATGATGACTATAGTAAATAATGCTGTATTGTTTAATGAAATTTGCCAAGATAGTAAATCTTAAGTATTCTCACAACACACACACAATGGTAAGGATGTGAGGTATGTGATAATTAATTTTATAGTGGCAATCAATTCTCTATATATATATTTGTCAATTATATATCAATAAAGTTAACAAAAAATAGCTTTCTAAGACAGAGCATTTCCATTTTGAAAAATATGACAAAAGTATGCTTCCTTTTAGATTTAGTTTTTAATGTAAGTATCTAATTTAAAAAAAAAGTATTGGTAAAGTAAAAGTTACACTTTGAAACTTAACTCTGATATTTTTGCTAGCCCAACACTGGAAAATTGGGATCATTATTCCAAAAGGACAAGTATGTCTACTAAATTCAATCCTCAGTTTTGATAATTAAGAATGTAAATAATACATCTTCACTAGATATTTTCCATGTGGGACTCTGGGTTCTGACAACTTCAGAAGGGATACGTGATTTCACCAGGGAGAAGTAATGCTTTGAGTGTTTATTAAACTGCAAGTAGGTTGAATATGTTCATGTCAAAAATATCCATTGACTTATCACACCTGATCATAAAATCTTTAGAATATTCTATCTCTACTATTAAACTGCTTTTGCATGTACCACTGATAAAAATATCCCAAATGATTATAATACCTACCCAACTTATTAGTGAATGCTTATTTTCATAAAATAGTATTATCAACATTTCTCCAAGTGTTTTGCAGTATGAGCAACATAATAGACTTAATTTTGTTCCATAGTAATCTGAGTGGGATAATATACAAGGACAAAAATAGTAGAATCATAACATCTAGAACTTTACTGAATATAATGTGTGGAAGTATGTGGCAAAATCTAAAACCACCTCTGAAGATCAGTGATTCCTTTTCTGAATGGATGACTCCATTAATATTGGTGCTCACAAATTTTGTTACTGTGTGCCATGAGGGCAGAGAGGTGCCAGGATTCCCTGAAGAACCAAATGACTTACATGCAACTTCTTACATGAGTTAAGTTAATTCTCTTCTTTGGTCTCCTGAAAGAATTTCTGCCAGTGAAGCAGAAACTACCAAGCACTTGGCTGAACTCTACTCTTGACACTACCAGAGTCCTCCATGAAGTCAAATCAGCTATCTGATTTCACATCTTCTTTTTGCTTCACCTATAGTGATATCCAAGAAATCCATCACTCAAATGCTTTCCCCTTGATGGTATATCAGCCTCCAGGTATTTGTTCTCCCTTGATGGCTTCTTCATTCTTTGCACATCTGAGGTAACATTTTTATCTGACACCTAAGTCTTGAAGTTCCTGCTTAAGACAACTCATGCATGTCTATGCCTTTGAACACCATCTATATGCCAACATCTCCAAACCTTACATCTCTTTTGAGTTCCAGAGATTTGCTTGCCAAATCTGCTTGAAAACATCTTAAGGATCTCGAAACATGCCTATTTAAAACAGAAGCTGTGATTTTTCCCCTTGATGCAGTTCTTGTCAGGATTTGGATTGTCATCTTAAGAAATGCCATCATGTGCAAACAATTTCTTAGACAAAGTGTAGAGTGACCTCTTCTCCATCTCTAATACCACTATTCAACTGGAAGGTAATATGATTCAGCAATTAATTGATTTCACAATTTCCTCCCATCTAGAAAAAGTTCATTCTTCAAGTTGGAAGCAAGATTATAAATATATATTTTTTTTAAATGCAAGTCATAGCATGTAAGACCCTTGGCTTAAAGTTCTTCTATTGCTTTCTGTAGTATATAGAATAAAATACAAAATCCTTTTTGCAGCTAGGGATGTCCTTCTATTCTCTCTCTCCATACAATTTCATAACTTTATGAAACTCTACATTTTTTTCTTACTAAATTTCAATAAGTATATTTACTCTTTTCAACTAAGGGATTAGACAGGCAGGCCAGGTAAACCTTTTCTATTCTTACTGCCTCAATTTTTCTGTGCACTTCTTTAGCATGACAGATACTACATTGTTTATGTTACAAACATTCTTCTTTATGCAGGTCTTTCCTAACCACCCTACCTAAAGTAGATTCCTTGTTTCTTTTCATGTCATTTATTTATATTTCCTTAATAGTATAAATTTTTACAAAATCAGTTTACATGTCTGAGGTTTATTTTTAGACATTCCATATTCAGTCTGACTTAGCTTTGGAGTCAGTGACCCTGTTTTCTATTCCAGTCATATTCTATGTCATGCTCATTGGTGATTAAGCTCTCAAGAAAATATCTGTGAAAGAAACAAATTAATGAATACTCAAATCAATGGGTGACCTTTCCTCAAAATGGATAAGAGAAAGCAAAAGCAAATGACTAATATATGGTTATGATCATTCCTGGGCTTTGTGGATTAATATCATACAGCCTCTGTGATCAATAAAAATGAATAAAATGCTTTGTGGATGTCAGTTAATGGGAGAATTGTCAATTTATTTTTGTGGCTTCTTTTTAATAAAAAGATCATGTAAAGGTGATTACTTGGAAGAAAATGAGAAAAAAGAGTAACACAAGATATAGTAGAGGTTTGAGGGATTCAGATACTATTGCTGTGCTTGTATAGGTTGTTGAGTTAAACTATTCAGTTACATATTCATTTTCTAATTAACTGATACAAACAGTTCAAGTACAGCCTAGTAGTTTATTGCTGCAGGTCAAAATGTCTCAGTGGATGTGCAGTTCTAAAAATGGCTTTTCAATTACAGTAGGTTTATTTATCCAAAGGCACTTACAGCAACAAGCAGCTTCTAATTGCTAATGAAAGACCTACCTTTTCCCAGCCTGTCTTCCTCTCTGACCTATATGCAAAACACATATTGTCAATTCTGACAAGAAGAATGAGCCCAACCACAAACAATATACGACAAAAGCAGCCAATTTGTACAAATGAGGACCTATCAATCCATTGTAGCAAATTATGCTCTTGGGAAGAATTTCACATAATAGCACATTTTCTAGTCAAGTTCCAGGAAAATTGGTGAATGTGAAATATACTGCCCAACTTTATAGAATGTAGTTGCCTATGACATATGGCCTGTGATATTCTAAAATTAGTAAAACTGGTGCAGGTAACTGTGACCTGATAGACAATTACTGTTAAAGACATAACCTATTTAAAAGAAGTTACAGAAACTGCATATAACATAAGGAAATAAGGACATAGATTAAGGTAGCATTTTAAAATTCTATTGCAAATGGGTAATTAGCAAGTAAAAATAGCAAATATGCTTGCTCCAACTGTCTTTAGTTAGAGGGTAGGTTATTATTGGAATCCAGATGGATTTAATATTGGGCTATGTAAAGCCAGGTTAGCATAGCAAAGGCTGTGGAGTTCAGATGAAAAATATCAGGAAATTTTTTTTTCTTGTTTACTTGAATTGTGTATCAAGTTCCACTGATAGAAACCCTTTATGTAAGCTATTCATAAAAGAAAGGTATATTTCTTATGCTAATGCATGTCTCTTGGTAATAAGACTATTAATATATCATTTTTAAAAAAACATCCTTATTAAAAAGCCTTTGCAAAGCAGTCTATTTCTTATATTTCTACCTGCTTTTATAATGATGGTGCCTGAGCAGGGATGAAATAGAGGTAGAAAGGAGCCATGTCTTATCTTACCTTATGTGTAGCATCTTTGTTATGCCATTAATCATAATTCTTTTATTGCTTAATTTTCTTTCTTTATCTTGATATGACATACTCTAAGAAAACTATAAAACAATTCATAAATAAAAACATAATTTTCTCTCTTTTCACATGAATTTTTAAAAATATCCAGTGCTTTCCTTTATTGGCCTATATTTTAGGACTCTGCTAAAATCTCCCCATCAGAAAACAAACATGTCCATTGATTAATTTTAGTTTTCCATTAAATGAATACAAATAGTATTTCTATTATGGGTTCAGATGAACAAAGTCTATGGCTAATAATTTTATTCTATTTCAAAATATTACAAGAACCTAAGAAAATCTCAATGTTATTCACCATCGCCCTTTAAAATTATTATTTAGATTTTAGTATATTTAATAATGTCTTGTTGTATACTGATTGTGTTTTTCAAAAGATGTTCAAGTTACAACTTCTACAATTATGAAATGTGACCTAATTTGGAAATAGGATCTTTGCAGATATTCAGGTTCCAATGAGGTCATACTAGAGTAGGGTCGTACCTAAATCCAATGTGCATGGTGAAGAAGAGAAGACAGGGACACACATGAAAATCCCAAGTGATGATAGAGCAGAAACTAGAGTTTTATCTCTAAAAGTTGAGGACTAGAACAATACCCAAAGCTGATACAAAGTGTGTGTATTCAGAGAGCACAGTACTGCCAAATCCTTGATTTTGAGCTTATAACCCCGGAGAAGTGTGAAAGAATAAATCTCTATTGTTTAAAACTGTCCAGTTTGTTGTACTTTATTATAGAAGCCTACGGAAGCTAATACACCCCTGGAATGTAGTATTGTTTTTGTTTTATTCAGAACATACTTGCTTATATATAGCTATATATTTACTAATACCATGACTTTTGATCATATCTTACATGTCAACATTTTTTAAATCTAAGATTCATTCTCTTTCATGATAGAATATTCAAACAAATATGTGTAATGAGAATTCATTTCTGATAACAAAGACAAAATTGGGAACAAAGGGAAAATAAGAAAGCACTCTAAATTTACATTTGCCTATGGATAGTGACTCGGTAATGGTAGGAGGTGGCAACCGGTTTATTGGTTGTGAAAGGTATCATGGAGTCCAAGTGCAAAGCTAAACACACAAGTTGTATTCACTTTCCAAGGGAGAAAAAGGACCAGTTACTACAATCAACATTGGCAGGTCATGGAATGGTGAGATCAGGGGATTTTTAAGCAGGTTCTAAAGGCAGGGCTGAGGTATGATGATTTTTTGTTTGTTTGTTTGCTTGTTTGGTTAGTTTTATCTGCTTGCATGGACCATGAAGTTGGAGTTCCTGGTCATTCACTTGAAGACTTTCTGCTGTTAAGCAGGATACGGATGGGTCTGTGACTTTTCACTAAATATCTTGTGTATGTGGTAGAAAACTGAAGTTTTACCAAGAAAGGAACAGGAAGGGAGTGTGTGTTTTCTTCTGCAGACAAAATGATATAAGATCATAAAGTGGAGTCGCTTATAGCAAAAGATCAATTATGTTTGAGCTCAGAGGTGGAACACTGCATGTAAAGTGACATGTACCCCGTCCCCATTGTCCTACCATTTTAGTTCTTGGAAAGTCAGCTTTTAGCCTTCCTTAGATATTGATGTTATATATTAAGCATTCGTATTTTAATTATTTCAGTTATTGCTCCAAAATATTATTAGGGCTTTTGTTTTTATTCTTGTGGATAGTTTCTTTTATTGTTGGTTCTGTGCTTTCTTTCTTTTTTTTTTTTTTTTTAACTGTAGTTTTATTTCAGCTCAAACATTATCTACAAGATTTTTGTAAGGCCTGGCTGAAAAATGCATTTCTCTAGAGAGTACTTATGTTTGCTTCTACCTGATGCCTGAAGGTACTTATATTGGATCACTTAAAAATAAATTCTCAACTTGAAAGTTTTGGATCACTAGCTGCAAATCCATACGAGGTCCAATTTGTGAGTATCAAATCTCAAGAGGGATTCCTTTTCCTTCTCATCCAATTCCAAGATCCCAACAGGCATATTTTTTTTATGTTTTTTTCAATATAATAGATTTAATTCTCTTTCACTTTGCACTATTAATAGAAGTGCAATTGTGTACAATTTATTATTAAACTGTTTTGTGATTATTAAATTTGAATATCCATGTTCTCAGAGGTTAAGAAATTTCTGTTCTCTATGTGCAACAGAACTCTGTACACAAGTGTAACAAAAGTGTACAAAAATGTTGATTTATGCATTATGTTTACAGCAGAAAACAGATACAACCTGATAAGAGAATCAATAAATAAACTGAACTATGGTCACAATATAGAATATTATGCAGAAAAATAGTCGAACAAACTACTGCTGCCAGCAGAAACATAAAACAGGCCAAAGTAAGGCAGGTGCAAGAATATCTCTTATGTGACTCCTTCATATGAAGTTTAAGAGAGTTATTGAACCATTACTGGCTGCACTGGCGGGTCTCACTGGCTTTCAGTCCAACATTTCACATGAGCTTTCTTTTTGTTCACAGAAAGAAGCTCAGCTAATTGGCTACATCTATTATCTTTTTCTAAGAAAATGTAGCATGTATCTTAAGGTGTGTTTTTGTAAAAATTTTGTGTTTTGTAAAACTTTTGTAAAAATTTGTTATTTTGCATTTTTACTTCAAAACAAATTATAAATTTAAAAATAAAAAAAGTTTTAAAAAGTCAAAACTAATTGTAAGTGCTGGATATAAGGAGACTATTTAACTCTTGCTGTTATTGTTTGGATCTGGAATTTTCCCACAGTCTTGCTCAGTGGTGGGGCTCTTGGGAAGTGATTGAATCCTGAGAGCTCTGACCTCAATCAGTGGATTAATCCATTGATGGCTAAATGAACTAAGCATATAGGGAACTATCTGGAGAAGTTAGGTGGCTGGGAGTTAAACATTCTGCTCTGTCAGCCCATTCCTCTCTCCTTTTTCTGTGGAGAGCTGAAGAGTTTTCGTCTGCCATGCCCTTCAGCCATGTTCTGGTTCTAAGACACTTGCAGCAGCTCACCAGGAACTGAACTTCTAGAACTATTAAGCCATAATTAATTTTTTTAACCTCTAAATAGTTCTTATCAGATGTTTTTGTTACAGTGAAGCACAGCTGACTAACACATTTGGAG